>NW_027126297.1:0-30284 GCF_037325665.1 Littorina saxatilis | reverse complement strand
GTTATTTGTGCCCACAGTCAACGGACCTGCTTTAACATCGTGCCGTCATATCGTAAACAATGAGGTATCTTTACTTTGATAAAGGTACGGCGACCCTGAAAACCGGGTCGGAAAGGAAAAAAATGCAAAATGGTTCTGCTGTGCGTGGGATTTTCTTGCCCATGATTGTCTAGACACTACGTTATGATTGACGGTCTAGACACTGCGTTGTTTCTACAGTCTACTAGATAACTAAAATAGTAGACCTGGAACTGTTTCACGAGATGATGTTTCAGAACAATAACAATAGCAAGAGCAAGAAACCCAATCCATAACCTTGAAATAGTTTAGCAGCCCCCACTCCCCACTCACCACTCGCACTACCCCCCCCCCCCCCCCCTTTACAAAATAGCCCGGCAGAAGTGTTGCTCTTTGGGTTTTCTCGTCTAGCGTGGGATAGTAAAACAAGTGCATCACAATAATTATTCAAATTCATTTCTTTAATAGTAAAACAAATACATATTGCAACACATGAATGTGAATCTCAGAACGTGTCCACCTCGCCGCTTGAGGGCTGCGCAACATTCCATCCTGTTGCACATTGTTGCGCATCTACTCCAGTGTTCCGCAGCGAATGCTCAGCGCTGAATGCAGCTCGACTGGAGAGGGTGGTCCTTGAGCGAGGGATCTTTGTGGTGTGTCCATGACGGGGACAAGAGGGGTTCTTGGCATCACGATGACAGGACACTAGTTTCTGGCTTGTGTGTGTGTGTGGTGGGGGGATGTGTGTGTGTGACTATGTGTGTGTGTGTGTGTGTGTGTGTGTGTGTGTGTCTGCTCCAGACCTCTCTCATGATTGCTCATCAAATGTGGCCAGGTTGTGTCTCCTTACCAGCTGTGGTATAGACTACGGAGGTCAAGTGTCGACAGTGTGGTTAGGCCAAAAAAAAGGTCTGTTTACGGTAACATAGGCCAAAAAAATAGGGTCGGTAGGTCGGGATTTTTTTTTTTTTTTTTCAAAAAAACATTTTTACGTTATTTATTTATTTTTTTTTTTTTTTTTCCCCCAAATGCCAAAAAAAAGGTCTAGGGTCGCGCGCGAAAAAAATAGGGTCGGTCGGGTTACCGTAAACAGACTATTTTTTTTTGTGCCTTAATTGTTCATTTGTTTTACTCCTTTACTGAGGGGCTAGGTTCAAGCTGTCCACCCCCTCCCTCTTCATTTGTTTTACTCCTTTACTGAGGGGCTAGGTTCAAGCTGTCCACCCCCTCCCTCTTCATTTGTTTTACTCCTTTACTGAGGGGCTAGGTTCAAGCTGTCCACCCCCTCCCTCTTCATTTGTTTTACTCCTTTACTGAGGGGCTAGGTTCAAGCTGTCCACCCCCTCCCTCTTCATTTGTTTTACTCCTTTACTGAGGGGCTAGGTTCAAGCTGTCCACCCCCTCCCTCTTCATTTGTTTTACTCCTTTACTGAGGGGCTAGGTTCAAGCTGTCCACCCCCTCCCTCTTCAGAATGTAGGTACAGGGGCCGCGTGGATTGGACGCTTCCTTTTAGAACACTCAGTTTCAGCAGGATTTGTTTGTTTGTTGTACTTGGCCTATTTGACGGGTGTTGTACTTGGCCTATTTGACGGGTGTTGTACTTGGCCTATTTGACGGGTGTTGTACTTGGCCTATTTGACGGGTGTTGTGCTTGCATTCTTGTGACAGCTGCTTACGCTTGTTGACTATGTCATGTCCATTTTGATATGAACGGTACCGCTACGACAAAGGACTGACACACATTTCATGATCAACACCTTGAGGACCAATACACTTTGTGTTTTTCTCTCTTCTTTTTATGAGGAGGAAATTTCTTGTGCTGGTCCTGCGAGCTTGTTTGGCAAATAGGATGTTTTCGTGGCATAAGGCAAAAAAAAAATAGGTCTGTTTACGGTAACATAGGCCCAAAAATAGGGTCGGTAGGTCGGGATTTTTTTTTTTTTTTCCAAAAAACCATATTTTTACGTTATTTTGCAAAAAAACCAAAAGATTTTTTTTTTCCCAAATGCCAAAAAAAAGTCTAGGGTCGCGCGAAAAAAATAGGGTCGGTCGGGTTACCGTAAACAGACTATTTTTTTTTTGGCCTAAGCGTTGTGAGCACGCTGAAGCCGCCAAGTCTATCAAGCCACAAGACATAGCTACATGGTCAAGGCAGCGCACAACAACAACATTTGTATGGTTAGGCAGCTGACCAACTTTCTTAATTCCACGGAAACGCCTGCTTGGGATTGCACATAGAGGGGCAAGTGAAGTCAATGGATAAGTCAGGCCAGCTATTCAGACCAGCGGACCATGTTGCCCTGTTCCTTGCCTTGCGATGCATCAGGTGAGACAGGGGAGCGACGCCCAGCGAGACGTGTACCTGTATCGGGGGGTGAGCAAGGTGGGCCGGCCAGGTGTGTGTGTGAGGGGCATTGCTGTGGCCCGAGCGTCTTTACCTGTGGCTTGTGTTGTTTGTCTACCTGAGCTCTCCCCCCGCCGTCACTCGGCGGCTCTACACGTCCTCAGGCTCTTTCCGCTCAAATTAGTTACAGACGGCTTTTGCTCCCTCTGTGTCTGTAGAAGGCTGCCCTGTACGTCCCTTGAACTATCTCTGTCTCTGTCTCTGTCTGTCTGAGCTTCCTCCCGTTACGCTGTGTGTCTGGCCGTCCTAGCGTCCGTCTGCTCCCATGTGCACCAATTGGTTGCTGCTGGCTTTGGGTTTAAACAAGATTTTATTACATTTCAACATGATACAATGAAAAAATGGAAAACAACAGGGACACGAACTCAAGCAAATGCTTATAATACGTGCTCTAGACAGTCTAGGGCTGCCGGTTTTTGCTTCTTTTTGTGTCTGTAACATTTTTTTTATATGGAACAGTTCGTGTTTTTTCTTGCGTGTCTGACACCCACATTTGTCAATACAGTCGCTTTTCTGAGTTTAGCGAGTCAGTGTGCAGACTGTCATGTGTCCATGTTTCTCGTGATGTCTGACAGCCACAGACTAATCTTGTAAACACCAGGCCACACACACAATGTGGCTTAACTGACGATGCGCACACCTTCCGTCACGAAACAGCCGAAGTCGTCTCCTGTGACGTATTTCCCACGACCTACACGGGACATCCAGATCCAGATTCAGATCCAGATCCAGATCCAGATCCAGATCCAGACTGAGTACAACTCAATGTCACGTGTGAGCTCTATGACCACACGGTGACCAACTTAACTATCGGAGCCGTACAGTGAGCGGACGCATTTTACTAGACAGACTGTCAGCACGGGCATCTTGTCTGGCCTTCTCACAGATTAATGCGAACACCATAGTGACTACTTTTTCTGGGGCAGGGTTTATTTTCTTCCTTGCTTGCCTGGATTTTTTCTCTCTCTCTCACTCTCTCTTTTTTATATTTTAGTTTAGCAGGGACAGATTGTAAGACTAGGCGTGAGCCTAAAATCTCCATCCTTGAGTAATAAAGCTCTCTCTCTCTCTCTCTCTCTCTCTCTCTCTCTCTCTCTCTCTCTCTCTCTCTCTCTCTCTCTCTCTCTCTCTCTCTCTCTCTCTCTCCCCCCACTCTCTCTCACTCTTTCTCACTCTCTCTCTCTCTAAAAAAAAGTTGCCAAAAAAGTAACGTGTTTCTATGTGTGACTGATCTTTCATTGGCTGATTGATTGGTTGTGTGAGGTCACAGTTACAATGTAGGGTTTTGACCCCTGAGTTTGTTAGGGGCTGACAGTTCATATGCCTTTTATCTTTACTTGTGCAAGGCTGCCAGACCTAGATTTCTAGGCCTCTGTAAATACTTGCCAATAGTGGGAATAACCTGCATTCCTGGCCATGCTTTGATCTTTGGTATTCCGCGAGAGACGGAGTATTCGATATGAGGTTCCAGCCCTGGTGCCAGACGTCACAGGTCGCTCCATCACAAATGGTACCCCGCCCCCTCGAGTGACGCTCACGACAGGTTGAATCAAGCTGTCACAAATTAATGTATCCCTTTCCTACCCGACCTAAACACCCCCTGTTTGTGTAGGTAGCGCGTTTAATGAACGGTTACATAGGGTACACAGAACGCACACAGACTTGGGGGGGGGGGGGGGGGGGGAGTAACAGACCTGTTTACCCTTACGATTTTGGCGTAATTTATTACGATTTTCTGCAAATAATACGCCATTCCGCTATCCGTGTCAAGACTACGATTTTCATTAAAAAAAAAAAAAAAGTAAAAAAAAATTTTTTTTTTTTTTTTAATTAATTTAAATGTTTGGCATTGTTTTTTTCAATGGTAAACTGGGGTGAAAAAGCACATGACTGACCAGAGATCATGTCTGTCTGATGAGACGCTGGAGAGCCTTCTGGTGGTAAAGTCTCACCCTCACTCATGCGGCAAGTAAAGCGCAAGTACAGTAGAGAAGCACTTGACACACTGAAAAAGGCCTACTACGAGCAAAAGAAAAAGAATCAGTGATGCATGTGCTTTTGATGTGATCTTCTTTTAAATTATGATGACTACAAAAACTGACTGATGTGTTTTGTTTGTGAATGATGGATATAGGTGCATGATTGCGTTTCGCAGACACATTTGTCATGTGCGTTGTAATTGGCGACAAATGCTGGATGATTACTATTTTTGTGCCAGGATTACTATTTTTGGGGCTGAGCATTACTCCAAAACACTTATGGGGGTAAACAGGTCTGGAGTAAGTACCCGTCATTGCCTGGCCCTAGCGGAGGAAAGGGGGTGGGGGTGTCTGCTTATTATCGCTAATACGCCAGACATAGACGTGTGTGTCAAATTGTCAGTGCTACCTACGCTCGGTGCTACAGATGTACTCTTAGACATGTTGGAGGGAACGGGTCACTTCCCTTGAAAACTGAGAAAGAGACAGACAGACATACACATAGTGTCAGAGATATTGAGAGACAAAGGGGGGCGGGGGGCGGGGGTGGGGGGGTGGGGAGTGGGAGAGGTTAATGGGAGAGAGAGAAGGGGAGGACAGAGAGAGGGAGAGAGACGCACACCTGACAATGAAAAAATACTCTGAAATCCACTCAAATTAGCTGTTATTGAAAGGATGAAATGCGCAAAGATAGAGCCACGTAGAGACGCAAAATACAGAGAAAAAAAACACCAAGCAGAAAAGTCGCAAAATAAATGCAGTGACAAGATCTGGGCGTGATGCGATAGAGTTTCAGAGTCAATCCAATTATTCCAGCGGCATTAAGACAAAAGCAATAAACAATACATTATGAGTGATGTGAAAATGGCAGAACTCACGCCGAGCAGATCATATGTTATGGCGGCGATGTATTGTACATGGGTGTAACTTGAGCCATCACAAGCATCTTGCTAATGACTTTCTACGACTTGTACATGGGTGTAACTTGAGCCATCACAAGCATCTTGCTAATGACTTTCTACGACTTTGTCGTCCGTGGCATCGTGATTCTCTTAAATCGTTGCTGGCTGCTTTGTTTCTGGTTTCTGTTGTTTTTGAACGTTAGAAATGTGAAAAACATCTTTATAGCAAATCGAAAGGTGGTGAATCTGTATACAATTACAAATGCCATCATCGCAGTTTTTCATTTAGCGTCTACAGGCCTCAAGATGAGAGAAACAAATAGATAAATACTGACAGCATTTACAGTTCTACAAAGCAAGCAGAGTGCACGTTTTAGATTTATTGGCCATCTCAACCTTTCATAGCAGCTTTGCAAATAGCATACACGCCGCGCCAAAAGGGGCATGAATCGAAAACCTCTGCAAACATTTGCAATTCGACAGAGAAAGTCAAATGTACATTTGAGATGCATAATTCATTTCAAACTTTGATTTCAGTTTTGTAGACAATCACAATCACCCTGAACGTGTAAATTCCCAGTATCCCTCACAAGCGAGCAGTTTTGGAGAAAAACGTAAAGCAAACTTTGGAACAGTTCAACCCGAGCTTTAACGAGGGTTTTAACTTGTGCCAGAATCGATGATGGCCAGCCACCCGTGACAAATGTCACTTCCTGCAGGGAGAGTTAACGGGGTAACTGCACGGGTGGAATCAATGGCAGTCGCACAGCGGAACGGGACAGGACCGTGCTAGCTCATCCGTGTCGTCCTGTCTGTCTACTCCTCCTGTCTGACACGTGATCAATAATTCACGTCTTGGAGATGACGCCCGCTTCACATGCTGGGTGGAGTTGTCTTTTGTCGCAATTTTCATAAATCTTTGGAGACGCATTCGTGCGACATTTTGAACGCCATTGAGCAAGTCGGTGACTGGCCCTCGTCCTTCTGATTTAAAACTTTTCTACTTAACCCCAGAATAATGGTTTTCAGGGAAACTTGCCCTGGAAGTACATTTACTTAATACATTCTGAAGAGAACTTCGGAGCTGGTTTTCAGGACTCAACTCGATATGTTGGTTTTCTAGCTTTGACAATGGGAGAACAAGATTTTAGAAGTGCAAACACACTGCATTTAAATCTCCTTTTCTGTTTTCTCTTGTGCGTAGATTAAAAATAGTGTCTGAAACAGACAAACCATAATAAATGCATAATCTTAGGCAAAGTAAGATGTCGTCTGATCTGTTTGCCAAGTGTTAAGGATGAGTGTGTCTAATAACCCAATAAAATTGTGCACTTGAATGCAGACTTGTTCAAAATGTCACGACAGCCACACCCGACTTGCAGATAGGGGTACAGCCACCCGTATACACCTGCTCTTCCTGGGCGCCTCCCCTGAGATGAAGTGTTCAATGCGGGTGAAACACATTTTCCTCCCTCACCCGGGGAGGTGACAGTGAAATTCAATCCTGTGACTTGAAAGGGGTTAAGTGGCCGGGGGGGGGGGGGGGGTATTAGAGGTGTAGTTAACGGGGGGTATTAGAGGTGTAGTTAACGGGCGAAGGAGGGCAGGGGGAATTAGGCCTACCTGTCCATTAAATCTGTCTACCCTCTCAAGGTTGCGCCGCGCACTGACTTTGGCTGTGAACGGGTTTTGTGCTGCGAATCGACTGAGTTGTACTAAACCTGAGTGCTTCAAAGTGCACAATGACTGTCTTAACATTGTTCGGTTGAGGGTTGTTCAGTGTGTGTGCGCGCGCGCGTGTGTGTATGTGTGTGTATGTGTGTGTGTATGTGTGTGTGTGTGTGTGTGTGTGTGTGTGTGTGTATGTGTGTGTGTGTTTGTGTCCGTGTCTGTGTCTGTGTGTCTGTCTATGCGTCTGTGTGTCTGTCTATGTGTCTGTGTGTCTGTGTGTCTGTCTATGTGTCTGTGTCTGTGTGTTTGTCTATGTGTCTGTGTGTCTGTCTATGTGTCTGTGTCTGTGTGTCTGTCTATGTGTCTGTGTCTGTGTGTCTGTCTATGTGTCTGTGTCTGTGTGTCTGTCTATGTGTCTGTGTGTCTGTCTGTGTCTGTGTCTGTGTGTCTGTCTATGTGTCTGTGTCTGTGTCTGTCTATATGTCTGTGTCTGTGTGTCTGTCTATGTGTCTGTGTCTGTGTGTCTGTCTATGTGTCTGTGTCTGTGTGTCTGTCTATGTGTCTGTGTCTGTGTGTGTATCTATGTGTCTGTGTCTGTGTCTGTCTGTGTTTCTGTGTCTGTCTATGTGTCTGTCTATGTGTCTGTGTCTGTCTGTGTGTCTGTCTATGTGTCTGTGTCTGTGTGTCTATCTATGTGTCTGTGTCTGTGTGTCTGTCTATGTGTCTGTGTCTGTGTGTCTATCTATGTGTCTGTGTCTGTGTGTCTGTCTTGTGTCTGTGTCTGTGTGTCTGTCTATGTGTCTGTGTCTGTGTGTCTGTCTATGTGTCTGTGTCTGTGTGTCTGTCTATGTGTCTGTGTCTGTGTGTCTATCTATGTGTCTGTGTCTGTGTGTCTGTCTATGTGTCTGTGCCTGTGTGTCTGTCTATGTGTCTGTGTCTGTGTGTCTGTCTATGTGTCTGTGTCTGTGTGTCTGTCTATGTGTCTGTGTCTGTGTGTCTGTCTATGTGTCTGTGTCTGTGTGTCTGTCTATGTGTCTGTGTCTGTGTGTCTATCTATGTGTCTGTGTCTGTGTGTCTGTCTATGTGTCTGTGTCTGTGTGTCTGTCTATGTGTCTGTGTCTGTGTGTCTGTCTATGTGTCTGTGTCTGTGTGTCTGTCTATGTGTCTGTGTCTGTGTGTCTGTCTATGTGTCTGTGTCTGTGTGTCTGTCTATGTGTCTGTGTCTGTGTGTCTATCTATGTGTCTGTGTCTGTGTGTCTGTCTATGTGTCTGTGTCTGTGTGTCTATCTATGTGTCTGTGTCTGTGTGTCTGTCTATGTGTCTGTGTGTGTGTCTGTCTTGTGTCTGTGTCTGTGTGTCTGTCTATGTGTCTGTGTCTGTGTGTCTGTCTATGTGTCTGTGTGTCTGTCTATGTGTCTGTGTCTGTGTGTCTGTCTATGTGTCTGTGTCTGTGTGTCTATCTATGTGTCTGTGTCTGTGTGTCTGTCTATGTGTCTGTGTCTGTGTGTCTGTCTATGTGTCTGTGTCTGTGTGTCTGTCTATGTGTCTGTGTCTGTGTGTCTGTCTATGTGTCTGTGTCTGTGTGTCTGTCTATGTGTCTGTGTCTGTGTGTCTGTCTATGTGTCTGTGTCTGTGTGTCTATCTATGTGTCTGTGTCTGTGTGTCTGTCTATGTGTCTGTGTCTGTGTGTCTGTCTATGTGTCTGTGTCTGTGTGTCTGTCTATGTGTCTGTGTCTGTGTGTCTGTCTATGTGTCTGTGTCTGTGTGTCTGTCCATGTGTCTGTGTCTGTGTGTCTGTCTATGTGTCTGTGTCTGTCGGTGTCTGTGTATGTGTCTGTCTGTGTCTGTGTCTGTGTCTGTCTTGTGTCTGTGTCTGTGTGTCTGTCTTGTGTCTGTGTCTGTGTGTCTGTCTATGTGTCTGTGTCTGTGTGTCTGTCTATGTGTCTGTGTGTCTGTCTATGTGTCTGTGTCTGTGTGTCTGTCTATGTGTCTGTGTGTCTGTCTATGTGTCTTTTTTTCGGTTGGTCTGTTAACGCATCCATTCTTTCCACCTCAGAGTTTTGCCCAACGTTCTTCGGCAACGGGAATAATAGTTTGCATTTAACACAGGGACAAGTTTAAGCCGACACTGTGTCGTGAAGTTTTGTAGCGGAAGTGGTCTTTATGTGATAATGCATGTCCATTCATTGCTTTTTTCTGCTTGAAGAATAGGATGCCCTGGACTCACATCAAATGGATTGTCGAATGTTTTAGCACTATTACAGGGGACATTGTCTTTTTGCGTGTTTACAGTCATTGTTTTGTGGCCGATGAGTTTACCCCTCAGTCAATCAAGTTTCATTCAAGAACCAAATTGTTTTGCAAATGTACATTTGTGGACCGCCAGGTGGCTTGGAGCTGACGTTAAACGACGTTTTTCATGGTATGCATTTCCGATGAGACAGTCTCGTACGCCCGTCAGTCTACCCCCTCCCAACTCCCACACACACTCAAACACACGCGCGATTTCAATAGGCGCTTGTGTATGAGAGAGGAGCAGTGCGAGGACATTGAGTGTGATTTTAAAGGTGAAGGGATCAAAGAGTTGATGTGCTTTGAGGTCGTCTGGTTGTGGTGATTGTTCTTTGGACCGCTTCATGCCGTCTTCATAGGCCTGCAACATCTAGCTGGACAACTATTCATCGTTACAACTCCTCTTCTCCCATCAACCCCCTTCCCCACATACCCCCCACCAGTTGTTTCCCTCCTTTTTCTCGTCTGCGTGATGCAAGGTTTAATGCTTCCCACTCAACGCACCCCCCCCCCCTCCTCCTCCCTCCACCTCTACCGCTGTCCCTCTTATTCTTTGCATTGCCCCTGTTTGGTTGATACACGTATTAGTCGTGTGAAAAACAGCACAATCATCAAAATATTAATGTTGTACGATAACAAGCGACATTCTCGTAAACAGGGTCCACAAACAGGTTAATTACAGAAACACGTTGCAACACGGCGAGCCATTCTTGTGGTGTTTTGTACGATTGGCCCTATTTCATGGAGGGTCTTTGAGCACAGCATTTCTTGATTGTCCACCGTTTCACCAAACCCCAACGCAACCCCCTTACACTAACACACACACACACACACGCACACCCACACGCACACACATTGTCACACACAGACACACACACACACTCACACACACACACACACACACACACACACACACACACACACACACACACACACACACACACACATGCTATTTCTGTCTTACAATACTCCCCCCCCCCAAAAAAAAAAAAAACCCCGTATGTCCCAACCACCTCCTTGTTGTTTTGAAGTAAGTCTGGCACTCAACGAACCTACCTGTCTACCTGCCTTGTGCAGGTGTCGGCGTCATTTGCCGTGTGTTGTGGAGCGGGTAGATCGGGTACCTACCTACCACCCGACCCCACGTCATTGGGGTGAAAGTGAAGACGGCAGGTAGAGAGCTTTATGGAGCAATATCAGGGGGATTTGCTGCACCACAAGTCTTTTTGCGTTCTATGTATACCTGGCGTGTTAAATGTTCCGTTGTAGGCGCCACTAATGGGTCTGTACGCTCATGGACACTGCTATTCGGGTTTCACCACTGTGAGCGACTTTGTGTTGTGCTGCTTTGTGACTTTGTGTTGTGCTGCTTTGTGACTTTGTGTTGTGCTGCTTTGTGACATTGTGTTGTGCTGCTTTGTGACTTTGTGTTGTGCTGCTTTATGACTTTGTGTTGTGCTGCTTTATGACTTTGTGTTGTGTTGCTTTGTGACTTTGTGTTGTGCTGCTTTATGACTTTGTGTTGTGCTGCTTTGTGACTTTGTGTTGTGTTGCTTTGTGACTTTGTGTTGTGTTGCTTTATGACTTTGTGTTGTGCTGCTTTATGACTTTGTGTTGAGCTGCTTTGTGACTTTGTGTTGTGCTGTTTTATCACTTTGTGTTGTGCTGTTTTATCACTTTGTGTTGTGCTGTTTTATCACTTTGTGTTGTGCTGTTTTATGACTTTGTGTTGTGTTGCTTTATGACTTTGTGTTGTGTTGCTTTGTGACTTTGTGTTGTGTTGCTTTATGACTTTGTGTTGTGCTGCTTTATGACTTTGTGTTGTGCTGTTTTATCACTTTGTGTTGTGCTGTTTTATCACTTTGTGTTGTGCTGTTTTATCACTTTGTGTTGTGCTGTTTTATCACTTTGTGTTGTGCTGTTTTATCACTTTGTGTTGTGCTGTTTTATCACTTTGTGTTGTGCTGTTTTATAACTTTGTGTTGTGCTGCTTTGTGACTTTGTGTTGTGCTGCTTTGTGACTTTGTGTTGTGCTGCTTTATGACTTTGTGTTGTGCTGCTTTATGACTTTGTGTTGTGTTGCTTTATGACTTTGTGTTGTGTTGCTTTGTGACTTTGTGTTGTGCTGCTTTGTGACTTTGTGTTGTGCTGCTTTGTGACTTTGTGTTGTGTTGCTTTGTGACTTTGTGTTGTGTTGCTTTATGACTTTGTGTTGTGCTGCTTTATGACTTTGTGTTGTGTTGCTTTATGACTTTGTGTTGTGCTGCTTTATGACTTTGTGTTGTGCTGCTTTATGACTTTCCTTGTCTTTATCATTGTTGTGCTTTGTACAGGGCGGCACGGTTAACACGACATGTATTGTAGGTACCTCCGATAGCTGCGTATCAAAGGACTCTCCGTTATCCGCTCCACCCCACCCCCCCCCCCCCCCCCACCCCTGCTCCCCAATCCACCACCCCTTCTTAACCGGTCGATACGTTGGACTGGATTTCAGTTCACACTCGAGAATAGGAGGAAGGACGGAGGTGATGAGTCCGAACTAAAGAATAATTACTGTCATGTTTATGCTTAATATTAAAATGTTCTTTTACAGACAATTCATTTCTTACATTTTTCTTTCTTTCTTTCTTTCTTTCTTTCCCTCCCTCTTTCCCTCTTTCCTTCTGTCTTTCTTTCTTTCGTTAATTGTAAAATGGTCATCATGCCTTCAAAATGGCCTGACAAACAACATCAAACTTGTTCCCCATTATTCTCTTCAAATTAAATCCCCTTTCTGCAGTCCGGACTGACGATCTAACAGCGAACGACAAGAAGAAGAAAAAATCCCCTTCGTTATAATCTATCACCAAAGTGGTTAATATTCCTAGCCCCGATATTTACCGTCATGCATCATATCGCCAGACGACTATATGAGAACATGTTTGAAGGGCCAACATTACGCTCCATTTGGTCCCCGGTCTGTGAGGAACCTGCCAACAGGACTGACAGGGCTGTGTTGAGTCGGCATCAGGTTTTTGTTGTCGCGCATTATTTTGTCCTGCCTGTGGCGAGAGACTGCATTGTGTCGTCGGCATCAGGTTTCTGTTGTCTGGGATTTGTCCTGCCTGTTGCGAGGCGTGCTGAAAGACTGCACTGTGTTGTCACAGTCAATAAGTAGCACGGGCAGTATGGGAATTAAAGGCACCTTCCTTCTCATTTCAAGGGTCAAGTACATTACAACATAATATATCTGCCTTGGTTGTCGTGGAATTGGAGCATTCGTCCACTTGGACACATACCCCGATACACCCATCGCAACTTCCGCTTCTTTGCAGTTAGGTTCCGAGACACAAAGGGAAGTAAGCAGTGTACATGCATACGACATGTGTACTAGAGTAAGTGAGAGTTATTCTGAACAAAGCTCCTGGCACCTGAGATGATGACAAACATTGGATGAAAAAGTGACTTTCGTCCTCAGTTGTCTTGAGTGCAGATTGTCTTGAGTACAGATTGTCTTGAGTACAGATTGTCTTGAGTACAGATTGTCTTGAGTACAGATTGTCTTGAGTACAGAAATTAATATGTAAATCGCCGCGCGTGAGCTCTTGTGAGAAGGGGCGATTAATAAATGTCCATTATTATTATTATTATTATGTGTTGGTTAAGTGAGTACTGTATTTATTTTAGCAAGTTATTGCAGATTATCATTGATTTTGTGTATTGCATGTGACTAATTTCGTAGGTTTCTTTTTTTCGAGAACTGTCACTGTAGGGTTGATTCATTCTAACCTTGAAAATGACTGAACACTTCCACTTGGGATTCGCTGACTGGCATGACGCTAAGTGGAGAGGGGGGGGGGTTACACCCTTTGCCAAGTTGTTTCTCAGTCTATCTTGTTCTTCTTGCAACCCATTCATAGATTGTGTTTTTTACTCTGAATTACAATATGTGTTTCAATAGCGGCTGATTTCCTTTTCCCGATACACGAGGTGGTAGTAGTGTTCTAATTCCCACGAGGTTCTTCAGTGTGCCCCCCCAAAAAAATCCACAAAAAGCCCGAGGAAGGGATCGAATATAAAAGGCGAGTTTTGATTGGAGCGATAGGGCGCGTGCCGAGTGCCAGGACTATTGTGTCACATCAGTAGGACGTGTGCCGGTGTGGTGGAGCTGGAGAGTTCCTTGACACGCTGTTGTTGACTTGCTGTGCGGTCCGTCACAGTATTGACTTGGTGTGATTAACTGGACCTGATACTGCAAGCTTGTTCAACTCCAGTCCCCACACATTTGAAAGAAAAACCAAAGCAATCACATATTTCACACAAAAAGTGAATGGTCCCCCACCCCCCACCGCCCTACCCAAGTTTCCGAATGGAAAACCCTTAAAATATCTATGATCTTTCTTTTGACATAGAACAATGCATAGCGTGGCGATAGCCAAACGTTTACTCTCGACTTTGTAGCTGTAGATTTTATCCCCGAGTACGCTAGTACTAGGGCTCAGCAGACTTTATTTGTGTGTGTGTCTGTGTGTGTGTCTGTCTTTCTCCACTTAACAGCTTATTGCTGGGAAACTACTGGGCGCAGTTCGTTCAAAAGTGGATACACTAACTTGATAATAGGTCCGATTGATCGTATTAAAACTTCATAATGTTACCTGGGACCTAAATGCGAAATATTCCACAAAAACCACTCTTAACGGAGGGCGCAATTCGCGGTGGGTCAGAATAGCCGTTCGGCTGATAAACCGCCCAGCCAAGCCAGCGACACCGTACCAGGCTTTGCGTGCTTTGCGTGCGTGTACCACTGCGCGAGGATTATAGGCATTTGAGTTCACTGGCGAATGTCAGATTTGTTGGCTTGGAGGAAAGCGTTTCCGACTATTGCCAAAGGGATCCGGGTTCGATTCCCGGCATGGGCGGTCTATTTCTTCTTTTTTTTTAAATTCTTGTTTACTATTGTTTATTTATATGAACGTTTTAATGTTTTATTTTACTCTAATAATTTTTTTAATTGTGTAAAATAAATTTTAAAAAAAATAAAAAAATTATTTTTTTTAATCCAAGTGATCCTGGTGGAAAGCGATTCGTCTATGGCCAAAGTGATCCGGGTTCGATTCCCGGCATGGGCAGTCTATTTTTATTTTTTTTATTTTTATTCTTGTTTACTATTGTTTATTATGAACGTTTTAATGTTTTATTTCACTCTAATAATTTTTTTAATTGTGTAAAATAAATAAATAGATTTTTTTAATTTTTTTTTAAAATCCAAGTGATCCGGGTTCGATTCCCGGCATGGGCGGTCTATTTTTTTTTTAAATTCTTGTTTACTTTTGTTTATTATGAACGTTTTAATGTTTTATTTTACTCTAATAATATTTTTAATTGTGTAAAATAAATAAAGATTTTTTTTTTTAAATCCACGTGCACAAGACAAAAACTTTCATACTGGGGGAGCGAGCCAGTCTGAAGAGTACTCGGGTCCAGCGCCAGCGTTTTTTATTGCCACAATGGAGACACGAAAAGGACGTCACTGTCAATTCATGGTCAGGCACGGACCATCCTTATTTCAACCATCGTCCTCTTCTCTTTCCTTTTCTCTCGTTTTGTTAAGGTCAAGGCTGTTTTGTACCATCCTGTGTGTGCCTCTCACCTCTCTCTCTATTCTCTCCCTGACTCTCGTTTTGTTAGGGTCAAGGCTGTTTTGTACCATCCTGTGTGTGCCTCTCACCTCTCTCTCTATTCTCTCCCTGACTCTCGTTTTGTTAGGGTCAAGGCTGTTTTGTACCATCCTGTGTGTGCCTCTCACCTCTCTCTCTATTCTCTCCCTGACTCTCGTTTTGTTAGGGTCAAGGCTGTTTTGTACCATCCTGTGTGTGCCTCTCACCTCTCTCTCTATTCTCTCCCTGACTCTCGTTTTGTTAGGGTCAAGGCTGTTTTGTACCATCCTGTGTGTGCCTCTCACCTCTCTCTCTATTCTCTCCCTGACTCTCTTTTGTACCTGTTCCATTCCGCGCGTGGAGGCTGTACATCGGGAACATTGCTCTACTTTGTGCATTTGAGTTCATTGAATAGCAAAGCCGAGCCCGCAACTCTATAAAGAACGAGTTGTTTTTTTGGTGGATTTGTGAGACGATGGTTTAGTTCGACATGTACTTACTTGAGTTCTCCTAACCAAGCGTTGTCTGCGAAACATGACCCAGTCTTGATTTTGGAAAGATAGCATTCTGTCAGTTTCGGATTTCTGCTTTCAAACTTGGGTGAGCTGTGTTAACGAAGCATTGCTTACCTGAAGGACAATCACTCGGTGACCAGTGTCCCTTCACCAGTGTCCACCCCGTGACGTCTCGAGCCGTGTGGGGATTAGGGGTCAGACGACGTAATGAGCGGGTGGCGGCTCGTTCTGCTGCTGTCCACCCGTGTAACGTGACACCCGACACGCCCCCACCCCGGGTAGCATCGCTCTCACATTACTCAACCTCAACCGTCGCTGTCTCCCCCCGCCCCATCCCGGGTAGCATCCCTCTCACATCACCAACAATCGCTGTCTCCCCCCGAGCTCTGCCCACGGTTCAGCTTTTCTCTGTCTTCTTTGCTTAGTGCTAAAGCCCTTAGGATCTGTTTCCCCCCTTTTTTCTTTGCTTAGGGCCAGTGGCCTTGAGATTCGATTACCCCCGTCTTCTTTTATAAGTGCTACACTGTAAACTAAAGTGTTCCACTTTTGAAGACACTTTTTGTAACCAGTTGTGAACACTGTGTGAGATACTATGATTCTTCTAGCAAAACTAGCGCACAGGGTAAGCACTTACTACTTTTTACCGTGTGTGCTACTTTTTCCAGTAGAATGATATAGTTCGTCACCCAGAGTTCACAACTGGTTACACAAAGTGTGTTCAATAGTGGAACACTTCAGCTAACAATGTAGAACAATGTAGAACAATGCAGAACAATGTACAACAATGTAGGAGGATTTCATATCTTTTGTGTGCTGTTTCTTCACTTGGTGCTAGAGGCCTTGATCAGTTGTGTTCCCTGTAGGTGTGGGTGATGATGGCCGCTTCTTACTTACATACGTTAGTGACGAGAGACCTTGAGTTGTGTTCCCTATAAGGTGTGGGTCATGATGGGTTGACGAGAGAGGGGCCATTGTCAATCACAGTCGTCACTGCGGACTGACGTCACAGCAGCGAGGGAGGTTACGCATGGCTGACTCTGCTACGTATAGCACGATGACAACATCAGCGATGATGACTTTATGACACATTAGTCGCCCAAGGAATGGAAAACCATTGTACCGTTATCTGTGTGCGATGTGTATCTTGAACATTAACCTACCTACGCCTGACAACAGCTGTTCTCGGTGGTAGCTTTCAATGAAACGTTTGTGTATAAACAGAATTAGTCATGATTCGCGAGGTTTTTTCGTCTTCTGGTTCTGGACAAACTATCTGGGTTAAAGTACTTCTTAGGAAAATACGCTAAGCTTTGTATTACCATTATTATAATCACATTAATCCATGAAGAAACTGTCGTATGTATGCCTGTTTGTCCACCAGCGGGTGTATTCCCCAAGTCTCTCAACATAGCGCCTTTGTTTCGAACAATGTTGAAGATCAAGACTTTGCTTCGAACAATGTTGAAGATCAAGACTTTGTTTCGAACAATGTTGAAGATCAAGACTTTGTTTCGAACAATGTTGAAGATCAAGACTTCTTGAGAAAATAAGGCTGACTAGTACAGCCGACATCAAAATAGAATCTTCACCAAAAATGTTAGTTTTCAAGTGAACGTACGTTTCTTTAAATGTCATTGGTAGTTACGAACGCGTCAAAACAGAATTATCCCCAAAAATGTAAGTTTTGAAATGAATGTACGCTTCTGTACATTTTATTGGTCGTGATGAAAGCGAAGCGCATTTCAGCATCCGTCGGTCCATTCCGACCCCGATTCATCCGTTAAAAGAACAACCCAGCAACAGAATGACAGAGTGAGGTGTGTTTGTTCTTGACAACGCCCGCCATTCTCAACATTCTGTTGACTCGACACAAGAATGGACGACTCCGATGCACCTTTCCCGCTCGCTTCTCTCTCAATATTGTCTTACCACAAATACGCTTCCCACGGCTTTTTGCTTTCCTACAACATTTTCTGGCCAACACAAGTTTTGTGCGTGCCGGTTTGAGCTGTTGTAGGAGCGGAGTCTCTAAAGGCTACGGATGGCGAGAAAACATTGAAGTATTTTTCTGTGTTGGTTGTTGGAAGTGGTGTTGGTTTTGTACGGGGAGAACACTGAGTGATGGTCGTTAATTCTGCTTTCAATCCAAACAGCCATAGCTGATCTTACCTTTCATGTGTTTTTCTGCGTTTTATATAAAATGAACAAATAAAACAGCGCTTTTTCTGACGATGAAGCAAATATAATGTCACGTAATCGTTGAGGCAAATTATTTGAACGTTGCATGCGCAGCCTATTACCATTTACACGATTGAAAACCACTTTTCGTTCAAATGTGCCTGGAAAATAGTGCCATACATGGCACAAATGAGCTTACGTTTTGAAGGATGCCATTACAGTATGGCTTTCAGTTAGTACAATACGCTTAAGACGAAAGTATCAAGGTTTGAAAAATATAGAAATGTTTCTTGGGTAGTTGTCGGTACGTGTTAAGGCGCGCTATGCCAAGCCTACAGCCAGCGTAAGGTGGTGCTCAGAGGAGGGTGGAAGGGGCTGCTGGTGAGGCTAGTTTTGGAGAACGGGGGGGGAGGGGGGCAGTAAACATGAATGGATATTTTCACCCTGACTGGAACAACACGAATACGACACAACATGGTAAACACTTGCCAAAAGAAGAGTTGAAAATAGCAACACACTGCGGCTGTGTCCATGTTTTTAGCACGACTCAAACAAAACGAGGAAAACCCCATCAAAATACCCAGCTTTCAACCGTCACCCCACCTCTCCCCTCTCACTGACCTTTACCTGTGAGGTGTAACAGAGTGACAGAGTAGCGACAGGGTGCGCTGTTTGTCCGACACATAGCTCGGGCAACACGTCTGACATTTGTCTGCTTGCTGACCCAATTTGTTGTCGCGCCCCCTGGTGTGGTCAGCCCACAGCGCTGTGTGGCTCTCTGTCCCGGGGCGGGGACGTAGCTCAGTTGGTAGCGTGCTGGCTTTGTAGCCAGTTGGTCGATATCAGCGTGGGTTCGATCCCCACGTTCGGCGAGAGATTTATTTCTCGGAGTCAACTTTCGTGCAGACTCTCTTCGGTGTCCGAACATCCCCGTGTGCACACATGCGCACGATTAGGATCCCACGTTCACAGCGAAAGTCTCAGGGCTTGGAAAATAAGAAGACACGCATGCATCATCTCTCGTCTCTTATTATCATGATCGTATTTCGATACTTTGACGAGACAAACCCAATGCTGGTGTGTCGAAGAAGATAGCCACAGCGGGCTTGTTCGAATCAAAGTATCACACCATATCTTCAGCGTGTTACCAATACCTGTCCCAATATAGACCAGTTGGTCTAAGAGGACGTTAAACCCTAATAGTCAGTCAGTCAGTCTCTGCCCCTCTCTGGTCACTGTGTCGCCTCTCTGGTCACTGTGTCGCCTCTCTGGTCACTGTGTCGCCTCTCTGGTCACTGTCAGTGAGATGTCAAGTGGGGGTGAGAGGGGTGGGAGATAGAGGATGAAAAGTCCGGGTTTGAGTTGAAAAGTGAATAGGTTTAAACAAGATTTTAGTCCATTTTCTGTCATGCGATAAACAATACATGGCTATTAGGATAACTTGCTCGAGCATAATGCTTGGGTTTGATTCGTTGATGACACAACCATTTGTCGAGGGTAGCGTAGGCACCCGGTCTGCTCCCCGCCTAAAAAAGGCCAGTGCCGTTCCGTCTTCGAGGGACTGCGTGGGTTTCATTTCGGAGTTGTCCTTCTCCTAGACGAGTTTCCTTCCATGGATGATGAGCCTCCTCTACCCTCGTTTTGAATTCAGAGTGGTCTTCTCTTAGGATAGCTGCCTGCCAGGGTTGACGAGCCTATCCTGCCCGGCTATTTGACCCATAGCTGGAGGTTGGTTCGTGGGCACCTGGGCGTTTCCACACACCGGTGGGCCCGCATGCCGCACGTCTAGGGGCCAACCTCCTCCGAGTCTTTGTAGTCTAGCCTGGGGCCTTGCGGTACCCAGTTTACGCCTGTCGCCGCGATGGAGGCACTACATAGGGCTTGTTGTGGAGAGGTTATTGTACTGGCAGGAGAGACTGACGCATTCTGCTCTCTTTTCGCATTGTCCTAAAAAGGACAGAAATGCTTGGGTTGGAGTTGAAAAGTATATTAGTGTCGATGTGGCTGTGGTACGCTCGTACTTTGATCTCTCTCTATCACTGTCTCTCGCTGTCTATTTCTGTCTGTCTGCCTGTCTGTCTGTCTGTCTGTCTCTCTCGCTCTCTCTCTCTCTCTCTCTCTCTCTCTCTCTCTCTCTCTCTCTCAGTCGTGTGTGTGTGTGCGTGCGTGTGTGCGTGCGTACGTGTGTGCGTGCGTGCGTACGTGTGTGCGTGCGTGCGTACGTGTGTGCGTGCGTGCGTAAATGCGTGTGTGTGTGTGTGTGTGTGTGTGAAGCAGGATATGTCTACGCATTTGTGATCATGTGTCAGTGGTCTTTCTCTCTCTTCGTCATTAACACATGAGCAGTTGAGCAGTTGAGCAGACATTTGTAGTCCATGTGTCACTTTTTGTAAATGAGGGGTTTTGGTCGGGGACCCTAGCACTTAAAGAATTTCCCACGGTCATTGGTGCATCATTGACACCCTGCAGTATTCATTCAGACGTACTTGCTAAACCGTTTTCCTCGGAACAGAAATACAAACACCGCTTTGCGCGTGCAATGAAATATGCATGCAGTGCTCCCCCAAACCCTTTTGTCTTAAACTCAGACTTTAGATTCAGTTAAGTGGCAGCTTTGCACACACGGCTTGGCAGGCGCTGCATTCTGTCAATTCTTTCTTGCTGGCGTTTTTATCCCCATGAGTTCCATGGCAAGAGAGAAAACCTAGAGACATGTTTCTTGCAGTACTGATGGACAGCCTCGCGCCTTAAGTCACTCTTCCGGACAGATTTATTTGTTTTTGTGTGTGTTTGTGTGTGTAGTTGTTTGCTTTTTGTGTGTGTGTGGGTTTTTTTGTGTTTTTTTTTTTTTGGGGGGGGGGGGGGGGGGTAGAGGTGTCCGTCCTTTCCTTGTTCTTATTGTGACAGGGGAGGCTACCGCTCCTTTCACAGCAGACTCTGCACCCGAGTTGTTGGCCTTTAAGTCAACACCCGTGGTTTGTGAGATTCTGTTTGTGATGGGGTCTGGTGGTTTCCGATTGTCTGTATGTTCATGGAAACCTTCGGGTTTGCATAACAGTTTTTATAGGGCTAAGAAATTAGCCCTAACATTTTCAATCCTGTTTGATTGCACTTCGCTTCCCGAGGTGATCGTAGTGTGTCGGCACTCGGTTACATCATTGTTGATTTTCTTACGCTTAAAACATTATTTGTTAGGCGTTGTAATGTTTTTTAATCAACTCTTGCAATGCTTAATAATAATGTTAGCACCAAAAAGGAGCTTCTTTTGTCCATTGGCGCATTTGTCTGATATTTCTTAAGTCTGTCTCTTTTGTGAGTAAGTACTTGCTAAATTGTATGAATGAAGTAGCTTCTGTTTTTGTCATAGGGATGTCCTTTGATTTATTTGCCAGTGTACAAACTCGTCATAGTTCACGTTAAATGATAGGAAACATTGTTCGTCGGTTTAACCCTGTGCGATGTCGACGTGTCTTCGCCCTGTCCGACGTGTCGAGTGTAACGTGACCACACATCCATGGGAGGTTATGACAAGGGGATTATACCTGCCTGTGAAATAGATACCTGTGAATATTGCTGTATGACGGACCGAGACATTCCGCTGTTGTATAGGGACTTTGTTCTACCCGCTGGCATCTCCTTGTTACATGGGATACTCGTATTGCTGGGGGGCGAAGAGGGGAGGGGGGGGGGGGGTTCTGACCTACAGCGAGCAACAAAGTCTTCCAATTATATGGCGTTCAATGATTTTGGATGGTAAAACCGGACTGTTCTACGTCTGTCTGGGGTGTTGCTATAGACAGTTGTGTGTAAGAAGCTGTTTGATGAATTTTAGATATTCATTATTAGCAAATGTTTTTCCAATTGGATGAAGAACATTATCAAGTCATTAGCGACTGTCATTGCAAGAATATTTGCAACATTTGTAAGTGTTTTTCCTAACTTTGATGCAGTGATTTGTAGTGAACAATTGTAAAAGGTACATATCGCGGCGCACAGTAAGTTATTGTATCTCGTGTTACACTTACAATGTTACAGACCAAACATCCACCCAGACACAATGTCTCGGTGTTGGCTTACTCGTCAGAACCAGCCACGGGACTTCAAAAAGGGGGAAGGTTAAAAGTTCCAGACAGGAGGTTCAGAATTTCTTTATCGATTTCTGAAAAGGTCGAGACATGAGATCCACTTTGTTGCAAGACCTGCAGACAGGAAGGCGACGTGGCAACGTGGCGGTGGTGCTGCTGGCATTGTCTGTGTCGTCGTAACGGAAGTACGACGTGCCACGGTGTCACCCGGGTTGCATACCTTTGTGTTTATCCTTTGACACCCACTGCGTGCACTTTTCTTCTCCTTTTCTGGCGTTCAATCGCCTCATTGTCCACGCATACCTACCTACCCCCAGATATAGAGGAAGTTCGATCCGGAAAGTGTCAGAAAGAACCTTGTCAAGTTGTTGGAAAAAGTATGGTAGAGCCTACAGGTTATGTGAACCTTACAAGGACGATATCCTTCCCGCGTAAATACGCCATGTTAACCACCCCAGAGCTGTCCCAACTTTTATAATTACGTATTTGATTAAAAAGAGTTGATAACGAGGAAAACATTACGCACTTCATAATGCGTATTTTAACTGGCAGAAAGATTGCGAAAAGTTCTCTTCAACCACAAACATTGACGTATATTAATACTTGGCACTCTGGTGAAACGTTCAGTAAGACAACATTTGTTTGTAGACAGTTTATAGAAGACAATCATTTCAAAAAGCAGACAGCAGTCTCCAAGAAACATTCAGGGTTGGCAGATGCATTCGGTCTGTTGATGTGCAGACGCAGTGGTCGTTTTAACACAACATTATTGAATAATTGATGAATTAATTGCCACTAATGTTGTGGGTGGGGAAATAATGGGGTGATTGACGTTGGGGAGTCACAGAACAGGGTGGCAGCGACCACGGGTGGGCGAAGCTTTTAACGGGCAGTGAAACGGGTATCTGGGGTGGGTTTTGATTGAGCCACAGTGAGGGCGATCAGCGAGTGCAGACTCATTAATTCTCCCAATGGCTTATCAGCAGTCAACGACGAAGGTCATCTCCGCTGACCGAGGAAGTGGGGAGAGGATGAATGCGAGTTTCTCCTCATTTAGAATGGTGGCTTTGGTTTGGTTTGATTTGTATTAAAAGGAGCAGTCCCTTGGTCTTCAGTGCATTAACGTGAGGTCCGACTTTCTGCAGTGCTGAATAGAACAGGACATTTTGCCGGGCTGCGGTTGTGTAGGTTAGTATTAGGAGGATCAAGTTTGTTACTTTAATCTCACTTCTGAACGATGATAATGATGAAACATCGAGCACTATTATAGAGCTAACTGGTGCTCACATCAAAGTTATTATGCGCATGGCTCTTTGATGGCGCTTAACACCAAATATTTGACGTCTCTTTCTTCATGCCGCAGAGAGTCACAATTGTGGGCGACCGATCTTGCTCATGCCTGGTTTTACATGCGTACATAGTATAATGACCCAGCAACCAAGGCCCTTGATTGGTTTGTTTCAAACTGGCCTTTCAAGCACCAGTTGTTCAATTGCCTTATTCTTGTTTCACGAAGAGCTAGGTGACCGCATCTTCTGTTTTGTTTTGATCCTCTGTCCTTGTTGGTACTGTCAACACCAAGCAGAAGCGAGCACCCAAGGCTTTAACTCTAATGGCCCTATTCCACACAGACCATGAATCCCACGATTAAAAAGGTTGGCCACGAACTCCCGATTCCGAAAAATCGTAGTTAATTCGTAACACATTTGCAGTACATTCTTAGGCATCGTAACTGAATCCCGCAGTGGGGCACTGCGGTTATGAAATTAAAGGCCCCTCCTGTTTTTGGAACCGCAGGAGCTTTCTAGTTTGCTGTTAGGTAGATTTTTGGTTCCTCTTTCCTGTCATGCTCTCTTTTTCTTCATGAATTCTTTTCTTTTTTCTGCCTTCTTGCTCATTCACCTGTATTTTTTCCAAAAATCTCTTCTCTTGCCGCTTGTCTCGCGATTCATGTATAGTTTAATCTGTTAGTGTTCTGATGTAAGTCCAGCAGTAGATAGGTTAAGCCTATTTTAACATACTGGAAACTGGTAATCTTCCAGTAGGTATTAATTTAGTTTTACTAAAGCCTGCTGGGACACAAGTAATGGGTTAGTGCATTTGTAAACAGGAATCGCTTGACAAGTGGCCCCCTTCATCCCCCCCTTCCTCGTCCTGATATGGCTCTGCGTAGTCGGCTGGACGTTAAGCAACAAATAAACAAACAAACAAATCGTAACTGAATCGTAATCGATTCGTAGGTGTTCCTAACTGATTCGGGGATTCGTGGCCAAAATTGTGAACAGCTCAAAACTTTTGCCACGAATTCCCGATTGCTCAAGAATTGCAAGAACTGACTACGAATATATATATATACGAATCGGTTAAGAACTTAACGAACTGATAACTATTCAACTACGAATCCTAAAATGTATTAATTCGTGGCGCGATTCGTGGGATTCGTGGTCTGTGTGGAATAGGGCTATAAGACGTGTTCTTCGCTCAGTAACCACGATGCAAAGCCCTTGACTTGTCCCGAATATGCGTTCTTAGACATTCCAGTGATTTTGAAAGAAACTAATCATTATTGTATGGCAGCCAACAGCTTTAAAGTTCGTTGTTCATGACGAGTTTTTGCAGCACCTGCATTATGCTGTCAGATCTGTCACAAGACAGAAAATATACCCGACAAACGCGGTAATTAATAACACTTTACTGCTGAAGAGACAATAAACAATAATAACCAACCCGATAAACGTTTCCATCGAGCCAGTCAGTCATGGTGACAGCCAGTCAGTCATGGTGAGAGCCAGTCAGTCATGGTGAGAGCCAGTCAGTCATGGTGACAGCCAGTCAGTCATGGTGAGAGCCAGTCAGTCATGGTGACAGCCAGTCAGTCATGGTGAGAGCCAGTCAGTCATGGTGACAGCCACTCAGTCATGGTGACAGCCAGTCAGTCATGGTGCGAGCCAGTCAGTCATGGTGACAGCCAGTCAGTCATGGTGAGAGCCAGTCAGTCATGGTGACAGCCAGTCAGTCATGGTGACAGCCAGTCAGTCATGGTGAGAGCCAGTCAGTCATGGTGACAGCCAGTCAGTCATGGTGAGAGCAGTCATGGTGACAGCCAGTCAGTCATGGTGAGAGCCAGTCAGTCATGGTGAGAGCCAGTCAGTCATGGTGAGAGCCAGTCAGTCATGGTGAGAGCCAGTCAGTCATGGTGACAGCCAGTCAGTCATGGTGACAGCCAGTCAGTCATGGTGACAGCCAGTCAGTCATGGTGAGAGCCAGTCAGTCATGGTGACAGCCAGTCAACCATGGTGACAGCCAGTCAGTCATGGTGAGAGCCAGTCAGTCATGGTGACAGCCAGTCAGTCATGGTGACAGCCAGAAGCAGATTGTTACCTTTCAAGCCATTGATGGCAGAACACATCACTGTAGGGGCAGAATGCGGGGTTTTGTTTGTGAAGAGTGATTTTCTGTGTTACATGGTTTGCAATGCATGTCTGTACCTCCGTGATTGTGTGTGGTGTGAATTGAGTCCCTAGCGCCAAAGCGGGATTTGGAGGTCACAATGTGGTAACATGGTTCATCAATATTCCCCTAATAATGCGAACATGTCCAATATTGCGCTAACAGTGCTAACATCAATATTGCGCTAATACTGCTAGCGTCAATATTGCTCTGAGAGTTTGTGCGCTGTTTTGATACTTTGTGTCCGGTGTCATTCAGTTGTATTCATGCAAATGGGTTTTGATACTCGGCAGTCGAGGATGCAGTGATCATATTGTTAAGATTCAATATTTCCAAGGATAAAGGTTAATAATTGTAGGAGGAAGGAGCGATGAGTTGTGGGTAAAGCCCTAAACGAACACATGAAAACAGACAGATAATGAGAAGTAGATAGCAATGTTTTCCTCCAGTTATCAAACCTGGGGGAGTGTTTGAAGTAGCAATAAAAAAACAGACAGATAATGAGAAGTAGATAGCAATGTTTTCCCCCAGTTATCAAACTTAGACGAGTGTTTGAAGTGCCAGCTGTATCAAGTTGTAGCAAACTGTCGGTTCTCCCAGCTCTCTTCAGATAAGCTGACAGCTCTCTAACCTGTCACACGGCGGAAACGTTTGAAGCGGGTACACCACCCAGCTACCCGTTTCAATAGCCACCCCATTCTGTCAATCACGTCCACACTTTCAGTTAAGGGTGATTGTGATTCATGCAGTCATCAAAGGAGAGGGTTCAGGAATAATGTACACGCAGAAGGCTCTCGCCATATGAAGAGACCGTTCTTTAGATAAACGACGGGGGAAGGAAAAGAAGATGCAGTGCAGATTACAGAAGTGTGCCAACAAAACAAAACAAGCAACAAAATACAAAATAACATTACAAGATAAATTGAAGAAAAAAAAAAGAACTGAACAAGCAAGAAGAACGCGGGAAAGGGCGTTCTTTTAAGGATAGAAAATTAATCTGGATCAGCACACCATCATTTGGTGTAAACTGTTTTATTCAACGTTTGTGCATTATTTACAAAAAACGCATATTGAGTAAACAACAACAAGCATAATGCTTATAGTGGTGTTTACAGTTTTCTAGAAAGTACATATAAATGGCGGCTATTGTACAGTTTAAATGAAAAGCAAGCAAACATGAAAAGAAAATTGAATGAAAATTGTACATCAGAACAAAAATCCGTTTAAGAATACATATATAATATTTATGGTATTAGCGAGTAAGAGATAGAGAGGGGGGAGAGAGAGAGAGAGAGAGAGAGAGAGAGAGAGAGAGAGAGAGAGAGAGAGAGAGAGAGAGAGAGAGAGAGAGAGAGACAGACAAGTAGACGTATCGATTGTGCTTTCATTTCCAGTAAGACTTCTTCAAATCGACTACCTTTTGTTTTGCTTTGGTTTTTACTAGACATGAACAAATTCATCTGTCGCTATTACTCATACATGTAACAGTTTGGATAACTTGTTTAATGATGCAATGCAGAGCCATCAATGTTTTGTTTGAAATATTTATTTCCCGCTTGACTAAGTCAGCCTGTTTTCATCGTGTTTCTGTGTTGGCCTAGTGGTAAGGTTGGCCTAGTGGTAAGGTTGGCCTAGTGGTAAGGTTGGCCTAGTGGTAAGGTTGGCCTAGTGGTAAGGCGTCCGCCCCGTGATCGGGAGGTCGTGGGTTCGAACCCCGGCCGGGTCATACCTAAGACTTTAAAATTAGCAATCTAGTGGCTGCTCCGCCTGGCGTCTGGCATTATGGGGTTAGTGCTAGGACTGGTTGGTCCGGTGTCAGAATAATGTGACTGGGTGAGACATGAAGCCTATGCTGCGACTTCTGTCTTGTGTGTGGCGCACGTTATAATTATGTCAAAGCAGCACCGCCCTGATATGGCCCTTCGCGGTCGGCTGGGCGTCAAGCAAACAAACAAACAAACAAAAAATCGTGTTTCTGTGCAAGGTTGAGTGACCAGGGCTGACGTGCAACATTGTTGGCATGCAGTGGATTGTGCCAGAAAAACAATGGCCATTGTTTTGGTAGTAACGGGGT
The DNA here is from genome assembly GCF_037325665.1 of Littorina saxatilis. Classification (NCBI taxonomy): domain Eukaryota; kingdom Metazoa; phylum Mollusca; class Gastropoda; order Littorinimorpha; family Littorinidae; genus Littorina; species Littorina saxatilis. Next base: position 3,076 of record NW_027126297.1, on the reverse strand, counting down.
AACAGAGCGGGTATCTCTCCACTCAGGTAGCAGGTAATAGTAAAAGAGAGATAGCTTTCCTGCACGAGATAGGTATAATAGGTATGTGAAGTATGACTGACAGCTTGGCACCTGAGGACTTTTGGTAACACTTGAACTTAATAAGCTGAACGTTTATCTCGTGACTTTGTTGTTGTTGTTGTGGTTGTGCTGGTGTTTGTGGTTGTTGTTGCTACAGCAGTTGGAGTAGGACATAATTTGTGTTTGCGCGCGTGCTTGTGTGGGCATACATTTGTGTGTGTGTGTGTGTGTGTGTGTGTGTGTGTGTGTGTGTGTGTGTGTGTGTGTGTGTGCGGCCCATATGACCTATGGATTTTTACGATTCTGTCACGTGTCCAAAAGTTCACACCTGTTGTACAGGTAGATTGCCACATTTTTCTGTACACCAGCAAACTGTACACAGCTGAGCTATGCCAACACTGGTAGCCTGTGGGGGAATGCTAATGTAATAGTAGAATTGTGCCATATCGATGATAAATACACTTCAACTAAGCTCACAGGCTCTGCCACCTGCCATGCACCCTCTGCCCACCCGTGTCTGCCCGGGTAGCGATTGGTCAGAGTAAAATCCACACCACTCACTCACTGCAAGATAGGTCTGTGGCCATTACAACTGACTCTCAATCACTTACCGCTGACCAAGAGATACACATTGCAGTGTTTTAAATCAAGACCTTCAGTGTTGAGTGCCTATTATGACGAAATAAAAGTGTGTTTTGCTTAGTACTAGCCTTATTCTCCCTGTAATGGTTTGTTTTCAACACAATGCAGAATACTTGAAGTTGGAAAAAAATGAAGATCTGCTATGTCATCGTAGGAGTTTCAGGATGAATTGGCGACGTGGGACGGAAACTAATTTTACGTCGTTGGCTAACGTCAAGTTCTAGTGAATATTTTAACCTACCCAAATTGTGTTTACATACCTCTGAGAGTGGAGGAGGGAACTGTAGATAAGGAGAAACAACAGCGGGCAGCTGTAGAGGGAAGACAAGGTAAGGGGGACAACCAGGCATCGTCCTCTGCCACTGCCACCCGTTGCTGGCATGCCCTATCTCTCTACCCACCGGCCTGATACCCGCTATTGATACCCGGGGTGGAGGTACCGGGCTGAGTCGGGCGGGAACAGTTTGTAATGCCTACACCCACCTCTTTGAACTCGGACTGTATCCTGTACACATGTGTAGGGTTAAGAGGATGAAAGGGTATTGTCGTCTGTATATTCTACCCCCTTCCCTTCCCCATCCCTCATAATCCCTTTACAAGACGTAGGTAACACTGCCTGGCGCTGACTTAGGTCAGCTTATGCGGCCTGTTGATGAAGGATTGTAACTCAGAAAAGTCAATGTTAGAACTCTTCACGAGACAAACAAGAGCGCTAACGGAGAGTGACGGACGGGAGAGAGAGATGCAGGCATTGGCTGAAGAACAGCTGGGGGGGGGGGGAGGGGGAGAGGGTGGGGGGGGGGGGAGGGGTGTAAAGAGCGTGTCCTTCTATCAATTATTTCCCAATGATGAGCTGATCAGAATCAGAGACATTATTTGCATCAATTCACAAAGATAACAATGCCTTTTTAAATAGAAAACTTCTACTTTTTCTGACAGTGGTGAATGGAAACTTAGTGACCGAATGCAAGCTGGTTTTCCAGTAGCTATTAATTAACCTTTACACGCTAGAAACCACAAAGAAGCAGACAATGGTAAGGTGGACAGACTGGTGACTCTACTGTCCTGTTCTTTGTCCTCTAATAATCTGCTTGGTCTGACTGCGTCGCTAGGTGTCGCTGATGCGTGCAAGTAGGGTGAGGGATAAAGGGGAGCTGTGTACGGGCCACTCGGCAAATCATTGATACCCCGATGAACTTCATTTTGGATCCAAATTAGACCTCAGACGTCCATTGTCCTGGCGCTGTCGGTCAGAAGTGTGGCCTGACCACGAAATCAGCTTTTGTTGTGCACAATTTGGGATGGACATCAGCTCTTGCACTTATGAGTCGAGTCCGCTGTTCCTTACGATGTCAGTGAAAGTGTGGCCTGGTCGCAAAATCAGCTTGTGTTGTGTACAATGCTGGATGGAATACATCACTTGGTCTTTCCATTCTTTCTTTTTCACAAATTAAATGGGGTGGGTTTTTACAGTCTAAGATAAGAATCAGTACCTGTGGGTGTATTGCTCTTAAAATTTGAGTTGTAGGTGTCCCCTGATCGCAAAATCACCGGGGTTTTTCCCACAATCTAGGACATGAAAAATATCAGCATTTGAGGTCAATTGTACATTGTCCTTAATGCCCTCAGCTGGAGGCGAGTTCTGATCACAAAATAACCGTTTTCTTTGTTAGTCTGGCTTAGAAACCAAACCCTTGAGGTCAACAGTCGGGAGGACAGTTGGAAGCGTGCCTATCTCTTTTTGAGATGATGAAGTTTTCTATGTCTATCTGGGCCCTGCTTGCTTTGAACGCTGATTCTTTCCCTCCTTAACACTTAGCACTGATTCTATCGACCTGTCAGTGATGAGTCGGTGATAGACTAGATGGACGGTAGACCGAGATAGACCGAGACAGACTGAACAGTGTGTTGTGTGCAAATGGTCGTGTGATCGACGTGAGTGCACTACCTTCTTTTCTTTCTTTATTTGGTGTTTAACGTCGTTTTCAACCACGAAGGTTATATCGCGACGGGGAAAGGGGGGAGAGGAGATAGAGCCACTTGTCAATTGTTTCTTGTTCACAAAAGCACTAATCAAAAATTTGCTCCAGGGGCACTCTGACTAAGGTCTCAGTGCTACAATTACAGGTCATCAATATTTGATAACGATCACTGCTGTTGTCGCTTGGGCTGATATAAGGATTGTGTTGCCTACAGGCAGTATATATACTTAGGTACGTCTAGAGGAGAGTAGTATGGTCAATTTCAGCGAAAATGGGTATCGCGGGAATGTAAGTGTGTGTGGTAGCTAGTCAGCCATCATGATTGGAACGTTCCTAGAGTGGAAGGGTAAATAAGTGGTGTTGATATTTAATTGCGATGCTGTCTGGAGCAA
>NW_027126296.1:0-10000 GCF_037325665.1 Littorina saxatilis | reverse complement strand
TGTCTGTATACTATCAGTTCTCTGCATGCGTCGCATACTGTCCACAACATAATTTGCAATTGTCTGGCTGTTTGTCTGTCTAGAATCAAAAAGAAAGAAAGGTTAGTTTATGTAACGTTTAACTGGAGACAAAACGAAACATTTCAAATTTCAGATGTGCGTCTGTCTGTCTGTCTGTCTGTTTGTCTGTCTGTCTGTTTTCAGAGAGAGAAACAAAACCGGTAGCGATGAGGAACATGAAAGGGGAGGAGGGGACGGGTTCTGATCGAACGGAATCGAAGTATATATGAGTACACCAAAACTTACAAAAACGAACAGGGGTTGGGATGGCAGAGGAAAGCTAGGGTGTGTGTGTGGGGGGGGGGGGTGTGGTGTGGTGTGGTGGCGAGAAAAAAACCCTCTGGTACTGAATAACAGGAAAGGGGAGGGGACGGGATTGAACGGAATAGAAATATATATGAGTACACCACAACATACAAAAACGAACAGGGATTGGGAAGGCAGAGGAGTGTTAGGGGGGGGGGGGGGGGGGGGGGGTGCGAGAAAAAATCTCTGGTACCGAGGAACAAGAAAGGGGAGGGGACAGGAAGGAACTGCATCAACTGGTGGCTGAGGTTGCCCAGGTAAGACGAGAGAGGAAACCAGTGGAAATGAGCATTGATTTTTCCCATTCAATTATCAGTTCCCTTTCGACCCTCCTCTACTCGGCAAACATCGTATCATGTGTATTGTTGATATTGATGGCCGATCCTGCTTGGAACCTGCTTGCAAAATAAAATAAAAATTAAAAAAGGAGAGAGAGAAAAAATTGGGGATCGGTTATTGCTAGACTCTTGGGGTGAAATGCACTACCACTTACCTAGAATGCTTTTCATTTCTTTGTCGGCTGATGGTTTGTAATTTTCTTTGCCAGACTGATGCTGTTATTTTTCCGTGTTACGTATGTCTCCAACACTGTCGGGGAGGGGTTGGGGGGGGGGGGGGGGTATTGGAGAGGGGGGTGGGGGGTGAAGGACCTTCGGCCGCGAACTGGGTATGATGAGTGTTTCCAGATGTTTTTGTCCTTGTACTCTAAAATGAGATTCATTGACAACATCTGACCAGTTTTTTAGTTTAGCAGACTGAAGAGATTGAAATATAGTTTGTTGTGTGTGTCTCAGAACTATCCCTGCTAACCCCCCCTCCCCCATCCCCCTCTTTAAGCTGTGATTGACCTGGTTTGAGGATCAACATGAACAAGGTACGACACGTGTAGCACAACATGCAGCGCATTGTCAATGACAAGAGTTGCAAATCAGTCAATCAATGGTGTCTCTCTTTCGTCCTTCACCGACCCCCCCCCCCCCCCTCACACCTTGTACCTTGTTTTCTCTCTTTGCGAATCACAAAAGGGTCTAGTGACAGCGCCATTGTGAATAGAATAATGTCAGAAGACATTAGTTACTTCTGGTCGTGTGGAAAATAAACGCGAGGTCAATAACTATTGACCTTCAACAGTGGACGTGCGAAAATCTTCCATCCGGTTTGGAGATGTGTTATTATGGTGCTGCTCAATTGTCTGCAAAAACGGTTCTCATCACTGTTTTTTGAAAATGTTTCTATTTCTTATTAAATAGGGTGTACTTGTTAGTGATTAGTTCATTTTGTATTGCTAAAAAGGTTAAAATGAATAAAAGAAAGTGGAAACAGGATGAAAGAAAGAAACAAAACACCCCAAAATTAAAGAAAAAGCAAGAAAAAAAAAGAAAAAAGAGAGAAAGAAAGCAAAAAAAGAAAATAAGAAAGAAAGGAGTTCTTCTACGCCTATTTTCTGGCCGCCTTGACACCAACGCTTAAAAAACGCAAACAAATATCTTAGCCGCAAAAACAGAAGGAACAAGCGCGCATATATATATATATACTAGAATGAATACCCGCTTCGCCGGGAAGAAGTACTTAGAGCCGTACGCCGGCTTCGCCGGGTCCGAACAATGGACCCGCCAAGCTTAGGTCCCTCCCAGATTCGTGGAATGGGAACAGCACGAAAATGATTCAGTGGCCATAATGCCATTCCTGACCATATCGAGTCCCATCCTTGTCGACGAATGTAACCGTGTTAATCACCTTTGGAGGCGAACTCCACTCAAACAGGATTGAGCAATTTATAGCTTATCTGTAAGCCCTTTTGAACTGTTATGGCTTCTCAAAGGAAGGCCAGTACATACAAATACACAAAAGCCGCCAGACCACATCACAAACAGAACTGAACAATCCCCAGGTGTTGCTCACATAGAGAGACACACACACACACACACACACACACACAAACACAGAGAAGCCGTATCTATAGAGAGATAGATGACAGTGTATTTTTCGCGTGGGTATAAATTGATTCGACCTTTGCACTTTTACAGTGAGGATAATTTACGGGTCCAATTTACGTTCTGGACACTGCGGTGACCTTCTAAAAATAGTAACAGAACGCCGGGAATATCCAAAGATGCCCCACTCATAGTATAGTGCACCATACGAAGGAAGGGAGGTAAACGCTGAAAACCTGGAGAAGATGAGAAGATAAGGAAGAGTTACTTATAATGGTGAAATGAACACAAAAACCAAAATCGGTTCAGCGCTGCGCGCTGAGAGCACGTGTTGAAATATCTCATCGATGATATTGTGTCCGGGGTGTAGCTGAATACGGTGTCCAAATTTGAACAAGATCCACCGAGAACTTTGGCTTTGGTGTGTCGGTATGGGGGCCCGGGTAGCTGAGGTGGAACCAAAATAGCTGAGGTGGAACCAAAATCGGTTCAGCGCTGCGCGCTGAGAGCACGTGTTGAAATATCGACCAGGTTATGTCCTGTCCCGGGTCTACCTGAATATGCCCACCAAATTTGAAGCAGATCCATCGAGAACTTTGGCCGTGCATCGCGAACTCACATACAGACACACACACACACACACACACACAGACAGACAGACACAAGTCGTATATATAGATACATACATCACACACACACGTAAACCACGTGATTGATTGATTGATTTCAAGTTGTTAGTTGATTGACGGAGTGATTGAGTCTTAATTGATACAAACAGTCAATAATGCAAGCTTTCATTCATTAACCTATCTTTCTAGTGTACGTGGCATATATATATCTTCCTATAATGTTCTCATGAAAGGCGTTAGTTACATTTCAAATGAACCGACTGGCTTCAGAATGTCATAACTGACAATAACGCCTGCCTTCCCCCTACCCCCCTCCCACACTTTCTCTACTTCGCCTCACCCTTTCCTATTAACCTACAGAATGTTTTGACACCTCTTGCTTAAAACGATTACGAAAGAACGTTAACAAATATCTGCATTGAAAAAAAGACGGCGTCATTCTGTGGCAAGGAGTCATTGCAAGAATACAAGGTTAGGTCGCACATACTTGTGGCTCCTAAACTCATCAAGCTTCGCCCCAAACTAATTAAGTGTCCCGACTGGCAAAGGTGAAAAACGTTATCAATCACCAAAAACAAGATGGCGTCTTCACTTCCGGTTGCTCGTGACGCTGCCAGTCGAGAAATAAAGAAGAAAAAAAGGCGGTTCTGAATATATCCATGTATTTTGTGTTTTACAAGCTTCCTGAGAATGTTAGATTCACATGCCATCGTTCTGTCAATTGAACAAAAACGCAAGAGAATATGCCCTACAATACGGACCTGTACCATATTAACATATATATATATATATATATATATATATATATATATATATATATATATATATATATATATATATATATATATATATATATATATATATATATATATATATAGGGCCTATCATAAACCGAAACGAAAGAAATATTCGTGAGAGTGGCAAAGTCCAATGCCCAGTTCTGCTTTCATAAAGAAACGAGAAAATGCACGACAACCTGACGCCCAAAACAAGTTTTTTTTGTGTGGAAAAGACGCGGTTATGACCTAGCTCGTTTGAGTGATACAATGTTGATGATTTAAATGTTGTTGATAATAATAGTATTCTTTCTACTGGAATGCACTAACACTTTATTTGTCTTCATTTTGAAATGCAGCAGATCTTATACGCTGTAAGAAACAGCGCACTGCGAAAGTAGATACTGCGCATTGTGAAAGTGAATTAAAGAGATTGTCATCAGGTACTAAATTAAGCAGAGTACGTATCATTTAACCAAAAACTGAAATAAATGCGCAATAGATGTGCCTTTATCCTGATTTTAACTAGGCGAACTCGACTTTGCGAAGTCTGCTTCGCTGCACGAAGCTTTAGCGGTGAATTTTCGGTAAAAACACAAGTTCGGGACCAATTAAGGGAGACCTTTATCAGAAACAACAACAACAATATGATAAGCCGTTTATATATATATATTTATTCATTTATTTATTTTGTGTGAATATTTGTTTGTTCACTTAAAAGACCGTTGGATCGAAATATCTGTGAATGTATTGTTTTGTCAATAACAAACGTTCCAACAACCTACCTTTCTTGTTTTTTGATTCTGAATTTTGGAACGTTGGCAGTCTCTTTGTTTTTGGATTTATTTATTTATTCATTTATTGGCATTGTTTATTTGAATGCAAACAAGTGGTAATCACGTTTCTCTTTGCGCCAAGTATATATTATTTCCCCACTCTTTGATGGTCAAGCATGAACAAAGTTTAATTCACACACTGCACTTAACCCTGCCTGCAGCTAGAAGCAACGTGACAAACATCACACAACACATAGCCTACTTATTCTAATACTTGCCGCGGGCGCATGATATTAATTGGTATCGAAAGTAAATCAGTAAGTGCGTGGCAACTATTATTTTTCTCCTTTCTGATAAAATGTCCTCCTACGCAACGGTTTACGTCACGGTTTGAGGTTCAGTCGTCGACTTATTTTATTCGCGGCCACTCAGCTGAAAGCAATTGTCTTCGACTGTAATATTCATACTTTTTGTGATGAATTTGTCATTCAGCAATAGAATAAGTCACTGGTCCGTCTGCACATGAGTGTGTGTGTGTGTGTGTGTGTGTGTGTGTGTAGAACAATTCTGAAGGGAAGAAAAAAAGTTGGCTTTTTTGTGTGTGGATTTTTTTTTGGGGGGGGGGGGGGGCATCGTCCGGACGATTCGGAGGGCGGATGAAGGAGGGGGCGGCAGAGGAAGCGGAGGGAGAAGGAAGAAGAAAGTGATGAGGGAGCCAGATTAGGAAAAGAGTCGTTTGAAAATTTTTTTTTTAAAAGCTCACATCAACACGCAGAAATAGGTAAACTCCTTTTGACAAAACCACCATGACTTTTCACCAGCCGAGTCTAAACAGAGCGCGGGACATCAAACACGGGAAATAATTACTTTCCAGTCGTGATGCTGATGCTTGGGGGAACGAAAGCAGGCTTATGCGCGATAGGCAAGTTTTGACAAGAGAGTCAACTCCGCATTTTGCAAAATCGTCAGCTTTGCTCTGCTGGCAGTTGGTATGTGTGTGGCTGTTTTCTTTTCTTCTTGTTGGGGCGTAATGTAAACATTAAAAAAAACACTAAAAAGAAGAGAGAGAGAGATAGAGAGAGAGAGAGAGAGAGAGAGAGAGAGAGAGAGAAAGAGAGAGAGAGAGAGACAGACAGACAGACAGACAGAGACAAAAACAGAGAGAGAATCAGACAGACAAACAGACAGACAGAATGACAGAATAACTGACAGACAGACAGACAGACAGACAGACAGACAGACAGACAGACAGGCAGGAATGAAAGCTATAGAGAGAGAAAGAGAGAGAAAGAGAGAGAAAGAGAGAGAGAGAGAGAGAGAGAGAGAGAGAGAGAGAAAGAGAGAGAGAGAGAGAGAACTTTGAACTTTATTTATTTATTTATTTAACAAGGATTAAGATTTAAGGCTACGCCTTTTCTTACAGACAAACAATGATAAAATTGAAAAATTAAAAATTAAAAAGTTAAAAAGTCATTTCGCACAGATACACAATGATAAAATTGAAAAATTAAAAATTAAAAAGTTAAAAAGTTTACCAACAAAAGGAGGTCAGAAAACTTCAACACGTGATGATAAAGATGACGATGATGATGATGATGATGATGATGATGATGATGATGATGATGATGATGATGATGATGATGAGGCATGAAAAGCATACATATGTGGTTATTCATAAAATCAAATGCATACTATGCAAGTAATTTTAAGTACAAGCTGGTAGCAATCGAACATGTAGCAATAGTACAACAAAAATATGTTCAGAATATACAATGCACAGCATATCTTTGGCGTAATACTAAGTGTGGTAAATCAAAACGCGTTAAACTACTCAGACATTAAGTGTTTTTGACACATTTGTTAAAACTTTTTAATGACTTTAAGTGCTTAAAGGATGATGGAAGTGAATTCCAAACTGATGTACCCGAAAAAGCAAGACTGGTCTTATAAAGGTCAATTCGTGGAATCGGTGGGACCAAGTTGACCGACCCATATCTGTCGGTAGCTTTATTAAATAATGATGTAATGTAAATCGGCACTTTACCGTAATACAATTTATGCATGAAATTGGCTTTGTTTAACTTGAGATGCTTTTCCAGTGGAAGAAAGTTAAGCATTTTTAATTTCATATCTGTTGGGGCATTATCCTTTACGATGAGTTTAGCCGAGCGACGATAGAGAGAGTCTAACTTTGTCAAGTGGACATCACTGCTGCCATCCCAGAGCGTCGAAACATAATTGATGTGAGGAATTACATGAGCATGGTGGAACATTTCCAGAGTCCTTCTGTCCGTAAATTGCTTTAACTTGGATAGGAGGAAAACGTTCTTGGCTACTTTCTTGCAAATATGCTGTAATTGTGCCTGCCACTTGAATTCACAATCAATAATTACCCCTAAAACGCGATGCTGTTGAACTTGTTCAATTGATTGCGTACCAATAGTAAGATTTAGTTTGAATGGAGAAATCTGGTGTTTTTGTCTGGTTGCAGTTACCATACATTTAGTTTTTATTGGATGGACAAGCATAGCATTGGCACTACACCAGTTATTTACATCGTTTAAAGCTGTTTGAAGGGAGGACTCGGCCACTATCGGGGTATCCAAAACGTTGAAGCCGATAGGGTTCGAATGCGCACCATTCTGAGCCAAAGGCCCGCCTCGGACCTGCCCAGACACACCAAGCAACACAACACATAGAAGAGAGAGAGAGAGAGAGAGAGAGAGAGAGAGAGAGAGAGAGAGAGAGAGAGAGAGAGAGAGAGAGAGAGAGAGAGAGAGAGAGAGAGAGAGAGAGAGAGAGAGAGAGAGAGAGAGAGAGAGAGAGAGACAGAGCGCGCGCGAGAGAGAGAGAGAGAGAGAGAGAGAGAGAGAGAGAGAGAGAGAGAGAGAGAGAGAGAGAGAGAGAGAGAGAGAGAGAGAGAAAAAAAGGTCCAAATGTTAAGATCAATGAGAGAACAATACGATTGCGTGAAACATTGAGGGTTTTCAATTGAAAGTTCACTGGTAAGAATAATTATTAACTTACACTCGCAATTTCACTCATGTATTCAAAAACCCATATATATAACTATATATATACGTACCGTATACCGTTTTCAAAAGAAGCTTGTTGTGTTCCATTAATTCGATATAAATATTATGTCATTATCATGTCTCTGTCTTGTTCTCTCCCTATAATGTCTCTGGCTCAACGTCTCTCTCTCTCTCTCTCTCTCTCTCTCTCTCTCTCTCTTTCTCTCTCTCTTACTCTCTCTCTCTCTCTCTCTCTCTCTCTCTCTCTCTCTCTCTCTCTCTCTCTCTCTCTCTCTCTTTGTCAACAGCCAATTCGCATTGTGTCCCAATCTTCTTTGCTGCTCGTGCCATAGCTTGAACAACGGACGCATCTTTCTTGGAGCTGTATTGCTTATTTCAATTATTAATCAATTTCATTAGACGTATTTTGAGATTTGGAAGCAACACTCCTCTCAGGACCCATTAATAGAAGGGTAAAAGAAATACATTAAAAAAAATAAAGGGGGGGGGGGGGGAGAGGGGGGAGAGGGGAGAGAAAAAAAAAGAAAAAAAAAACCAGTAATAATAAAGTATAGTACTTTGGATCTTGGAGGTACTTTCACGCGACAAGTATTCTCAATCAAAAATATTGATGTAGATTTGATTTTTTTCGAATTGTAAAAAATCGTTTTCTTTGGGGAAAAACCCCGGGTGCGAGCAATCTGATGCTTAACGATCTATGTACGCTCTATCTGTTACACAGACAAGGAAAAGACGAGCAGGAGAGAAAGAAATCGGCAAAATACCAGACCGAATTGCAAAGGTGACCCACTGATCAGCAACTATCCATATTTAGGAACATAATTATACATACGCACATTTTAAGGTCACATAGCGAAACTGAATTATGAGCGAACACCCGACGTAATCTAAGTACATGTAAGAGACATAGGTACGTCAACACAAACCACAAAATATACACAGGCGCAAAGACAGACAGACATGCAGGCAAGAAGACAGACAGACAGACAGACAGACAGACAGACAGACAGACAGACAGACAGTAAAACGCGCAAAGACACACACTCATACATGCACACATGCACACGCGCGCACGCGACACACACACACACACACACACACACACACACACACACACACACACACACACACACACATACGCACGCACACACACACACATACACACAAACAGACACTCTCCCTCACACTCCCGGCTTTTCCCCTCCCTCTTTACCTCTCTCTCACTCTCTCTCTCTCTTACCTTTTTCATACACTGCACCCTGCATTGTCCAATGGCCACTATCGGGGTATCCAAAACGTTGAAGCCGATAGGGTTCGAATCCGCACCATTCTGAGCCAAAGGCCCGCCTCGGACCTCTGGGCCCAGACACACCAAGCAACACAACACATAGAAAACCACAGGGGCAAGCGAAGCGAGAAGAGAAGACGGTAAGGAAGTCCTCCCGATGGTCATTTTTTGATGCTGGAGTCGATGAGTCCTTTCGGTCATCATACTGTCCGCAGATGTTGTAGAAACAAACTGGTCATTTTCGAGAAATTGAAGATTTCACCGAGCGGTGAATGACCCGAAGAAGATGGTCAGGCCTGTACTGACAAGACGTAACAAGTCGGTAGAAGTGCACGGAAGAAAACAAATCCTCACACGGTTCAGTTCTCACCTAAACGCCTGAAGTATCACTGAAAAAAAAGAAGCAAAAATCACGTACTATACACGATTTAATAGTTATGAGTAAAAGCCACTTTGCAAATGAAAAACACACACCCAAAAATAAAAATAAAATATAAAAAATAAAAATCAAGGAGGTCAAGTCTTGCCTGCGTACCACAATAATGCAACAATCCCGTTATGTTGTTGTCATTCTACCCTGTGCTGCACGTGCCGGGGCTATTTCTATTTCTCTCCTTTCTCTTTCTTGTTTTCTGGGTGAACACAGGTTCAAGTTTCGTTGCTTGCGCCAAAGAGCCCCTGTGTTTTCACACTTCTGCCAAACCTTTCTCTCAGCGTCTTTCTCTCAGCGTTGGGAGGTTTACGCTTATTATGAAATGCACATACACACACACACACACACACACACACACACACACCTATTCGTTCTTTTGCTTCTTCTCTCTCTGTCAGACTAACCGAAGTTACATCATCGCTACTATATCTTTTTTCTGTGCGTCTCTAATCTCAGTGACACGCAGGGAATTTTGTTGTGCGCGGTTTCGTCCAGTGTAGCCTAAAGCAACGAAAAACAATTGCCCAGCAATGTCCAGATTACAGTCAATAAAATTCTGTTTACAAATGTAAAACAAATTAAACACAATTTCTAGGTGTGGAAAAGTATAACTTTGTTTTTACTTACACGGTTACATTTCCTTACTTCAAAAAGTTGAAACGATAACGAAAAGTTCTCCGTCCAGTAAATTCCAGTAAATTAAAACACAGAGAGAAACAAGTTTATGTCGGAAAAGCTGTATCACACTGCAGCCCGATCAGTC
>NW_027126295.1:0-82500 GCF_037325665.1 Littorina saxatilis | reverse complement strand
GTTGGTTTAGGGTAACGGTAGGTCGGCTTTTTGTGTGTGTGTTTTTAATCTATTTTTTTTTTAATTTCAAAGGAGGTTACGTCCCTTAGTCTCGGTATGGTTCACAAAATGTGCCAAAAGTTTTTTGTTTTTAGTTTTAGGGTCGGCGGGAAAAATAGGGTCGGTCGGGTTACCCTAAACCAACATATATCTTTGTTTGGCCTAATGATCTTGTCTTATCCTATCTTCTCGTTCTCCATTTCTTTACTTCCCAGCCGACCAAACTAAACTGGGATGTGAAATGAAGGGTTAGGGTAGGGAGGCACAGTGGTTAGTTTGTTGTCTTTAAGAAAAAAAAAATGTATAACCTCTCGCTAGATCGCCCGTTATGACCATACAAAACAGACACCTCCACACATAACAATACAGTGACTGAAACAGCCAAGCTTCACAAGGAGAATTAGGTTCTTCATTATTTATTTACAACAATTTCGGTTATGGCATGTATCTTGTAGTACGGGCACTGGTTGGGAAGTAAGGCATGGTTAGGTGAAGATGACACCAATCAGACAAAATATCAATTTTTTCCCGACCCCCCCAGTCTGCCAGCTAAGCGTGACCAGAAACCTTTATTATGGTGGCTTTACTTTGACTGAACAGAATCCACTGCTCACCGCGGTACCCACAGTATCTTACTGCCCTCGCGGCTGCCCTACCACCCAGGCCTCCATCCGTCACTCACTGCTTTACATCTACTGACAAACTGGAGGCACTGGACCACTGAACCAGGCCACTTTTGTGGTTTGTATTGGGCTCAACCATGGTCCAGGGGGCTAGACAAGCTTAATAAGCTCCAAAATTTACAAAATATAACTACCAATTAAGTAGATGTGCAACGCCAAGGCACTGCATACCCCAGCGAAAGACAAACACCTCTCTCTCTCTGTCTCTCTCTCTCTGTCTCTCTCTCTCTCTGTCTCTGTCTCTCTCTCTCTCTCTCTCTCTCTCTCTCTCTCTCTCTCTCTCTCTCTCAAACACACACGAACACACACACACACACACACACACACACATACCCCAAGTTACACACGTACACACATACACACTCACTCACACGCACTCACTCACTCTCTCACACACACTTCATACACACAAAACACACCCCCATATGCACATATAAAAAAACACACATACACACACATACACTTACGCACACGTACAAACACACACCCACCCACCCACTCTCTCTCTCTCTCTCTCTCTTTCTCTCTCTTTTTTTTTTTTCTCTCTTATACAAACAGACACACACCCATACAAACAGACACCCCACACACACACACACACACACATGTACATAGGCACGCATGTATGCACGCACACACCCGCAGACACACACACACGCACACACACACACACACACACACACTCACACATTGACTCACACAAATCTCATACACACAAAACACACACTCATACGCACATACACGGTTGGGCTAGTGGTAAGGCGTCCGCCCCGTGATCGGGAGGTCGTGGGTTAGAACCCAGGCCGGATCATACCTAAGACTTTAAAATTGGCAATCTAGTGGCTGCTCCGCCTGGCGTCTGGCATTATGGGGTTAGTGCATGCTAGGACTGGTTGGTCCGGTGTCAGAATAATGTGACTGGGTGAGACATGAAGCCTGTGCTGCGACTTCTGTCTTGTGTGTGGAGCACTTTATATCTCAAAGCAGCACCGCCCTAATAATTATGGCCCTTCGTGGTCAAACAAACAAATACGCACATAGACAGACGGACACACACACCTTTACAAACAAACACATATACACACTCATGCACACACAAACATACACACAAACTCATGCACACACACATTCACACACACACACACACACACGCACACACACACACACATTCTTTCTCCCTCTCTCTCAGTCTTTCTTACACACACACACACACACGCGCACGCACACGCACACACACACACACACACACACACCCAAGTCACACACGCACACATACACACACTCACTCACACGCACTCACTCAATCTCTCACAAAAACTTCATTGACACAAAACACACACCCGTACGCACATATGGACATACACACCTTTACAAACAAACAGACATACACGCACACACATACACTTATGCACACACACACACACACACACACACACACACTCACACACACACACACGAGTACAGACTCATGCACGCGTGCGCGCACACACACACACACACACACCCCACACACACACACACCCCACACACAAACGAGTACAGACTCATACACGCGTGCGCACACACACGAGTACAGACTCATACACGCGTGCGCACACACACGAGTACAGACTCATGCCAGCGTGCGCACACACACACACACACACACACACACAAATACACACACACACACACACACACAGTGACACACACACACACACACACACACACAC
This sequence comes from Littorina saxatilis, assembly GCF_037325665.1. NCBI lineage: Eukaryota > Metazoa > Mollusca > Gastropoda > Littorinimorpha > Littorinidae > Littorina > Littorina saxatilis. Next base: position 80,066 of record NW_027126295.1, on the reverse strand, counting down.
ACACGAGTACAGACTCATGCACGCGTGCGCACACACACACAAATACACACACACACACACACACACACACACACACAGTAACACTAACACATGATTGTGCACAAAATGAACACAAACACACACACCGCGTGAGAGAGAAAGACTACAGGGAGGCATGACGTCATGATGCATTAATTGACGTCAAAGACTTTCGACCGTGACGTATTCTTCTTACGCGAGCTTTATCCATAGACTTGGAAACTACGGAATTTCTACCCGTCCAAAGCGGCCTTGGGTGGCGTTTGCTCAAAAAATGGGGGCGCCAATTTTACCCACCGTATTTTTGTTAGTATGGTCCCAATTTTTGGTGAACTTCCATCTCCAACTGTGGCCCATTTTCGGGCACAAAGAATCCTTCTTTATCATGTATTATTCGGTATGCACATTTCTCAAATCGATTACAGTATAGCGTTCACGGGATACCTCCAGCTTCGCTGGGATAAAAATGTTCCCCATTGGGAACCACATCTTCACCATAACCATGCCTAACTTCAGCCACAAACCAGCTGGCCTACCAGCAGGTTCCCCAAACCGGTGACCCTAAAATTATATTTGTAAGGCTCTCTTCCAGACTCCATGCCAACAGACAGGTGCCCCAGCTGCTGAGGTGTACACCATCTGCAGCCAGACACGCGTCATCAGCAACAATGCGGGGGTGTTTAATAAACCACCCCCGCTCCCCTGCCACCAGGTGCCTGGCCCTGCGCGTGCCGCGCTTTCTGGCGCGTTCTGCCCCTGCTGGGTCTACTGAATAGCGCCAGGTGCGCCGCGGCAGCATGTCTGACCAGACGACCCGAGTGGTGGGGTACCTAGCCCCGATATAAGCGAGCCACAACTGGAGCTCCTGGGCCCATTCAACCGTGTTGAGCCTACCTATGTCGTTGGCTCCTACATGCAGGACCAGGTAGGCTGGGGGTGGTCCCACAATTGCAGACTCCAACAGCGTGCGCAGGCCGGAGAATTGTAGGCCCGACTGGCCGGCGAAGCGCACCGGCAGGGGAAGTCGCAGCGTGCGTCCCCACTGCACCAGGTCCCGCTCCAGTCTACGCACAATGCTGGACCCCAGGATTAAGACCTCTGTAATATATAAACCCACCATTAGTGTCAAGAAAATGATTAAAATGAGTAAGCTAAGGCTATACAACATTTACAAGCTTGAAATCTCCTACCGGTTGAGGCGCACACCATCAACCGCTGCAGTCTGTACACTTGCATCCAAAGAAAAAGAAAATTTTAATCAAGTGAAACATGATTTAACTCCACCCCAGCTGTTGAGGTGCACACCATCATCAGCGGGACCAACACACGTACCCCCACTCCCTTACGAACTAGGACATCGCACGTATGATTTAACAACTGCAGATCTCCAGCGGCCTAGCCTCGTAGTTGTAGCCCCAATCCGAAAGGAATGGGAGGTGAATTTATCCGCTGACCAACCCAGGGTATTTGCTCCTTTTTTCAGGACCGCCTGAAACTGGTAACTGGACAGGGGCTTACCATTAAAATGTAAGAACAGTGCGCCTGTGACTGCGGGACGAACTAACAAGTAAGCCCGCAGATTGGCTGGCCACTCAGGGGGGCTCAGTACTTACTTGATTTTTACGACGCCACCTCAGGCAACTGGAATTAAAGTGGTTAACACAACCAGGCTGTCGGTGCTCAGGCAACTGGAATTAAAGTGTTTAACACAACGAGGCTGTTGGTGCTCAGGCAACTGGAATTAAAGTGGCTAACACGCCAGGCTGTTGGTGCTCAGGCAACTGGAATAAAAGTGGTTAACACAACCAGGCTGTTGGTGCTCAGGCAACTGGAATTAAACTGGTTAACCCAACCCGGCTGCACGGTTGGCCTAGTGTCAAGGCGCCCGCCCCACGACCGGGAGGTCGCGGGCTCGAACCCCGGCCGGGTCATACCTAAGACTTTAAAATTGGCAATCTAGTGGCTGCTCCGCCTGGCGTCTGGCATTATGGGGTTAGTGCTAGGACTGGTTGGTCCGGTGTCAGAATAATGTGACTGGGTGAAACATGAAGCCTGTGCTGCGACTTCTGTCTTGTGTGTGGCGCATGCTATATCTCAAAGCAGCACCGCCCTGATATGGCCCTTCGTGGTCGGCTGGGCGTTAAGCAAACAAACAAACAAACCCAACCCGGCTGTTGGTGCTCAGGCAACTGAAATAAGTGGTTAAAACTGATTTTCATGCAGAAAAACGTGTGGCTGAGTTTCAAGCACATAAAAATTGTGGCTGTGTTTCAAGCGCACATAAACTGGCTGTGTATCAAGCGCAGCAAACTGGTGGCTGTGTTTCAAGCGCCCACCAAAAACGATTGGCGCAGTGGCTGCTGGTGCTCAGGCAACTGGAATTAAACTGGTTAACCCAACCAAGTTGTTGGTGCTCAGGCAACTGGAATTAAACTGGTTAACCCAACCCTGCTGTTGGTGTTCAGGCAACTGAAATAAAAATGGTTAAAACTGATTTTCATGCAGAAAAACGTGTGACTGTGTTTCAAGCACATAAAAACTGTGGCTGTGTTTCAAGCACACCTAAACTGGCTGTGTTTCAAGCGCAGCAAACTGGTGGCTATGTTTCAAGCGCACACAAAACAAAACGATTGGAGCTGTGGCTGCTGGTGCCCAGGCAACTGGAATTAAAGTGGTTAACACCATGAGACTATTGGTGCTCCGGCAACTGAAATAAACGTGGTTAACTGAGTTTCCTGCAGAAAAACGTGTGACTGTGTTTCAAACGCACCCAAAATGGCTGTGTTTCAAGCACCTACAAATTGTGGCTGTGTTTCAAGCGCACATAAACTGGCTGTGTTTCAAGCCAGAAAAATTGTGGCTGTGTCTCAAGCGCATGCAAAATGGCTGTGTTTCAAGCACGTAAAAATTGTGGTTGTGTTTCAAGCGCACGTAACTGGCTGTGTTTCAAGCGCAGAAAAGTTGTGGCTGTGTCTCAAGCGCACGCAAAATGGCTGTTTCAAGCACATAACAATTGTGGCTGTGTTTCTTCTTCTTCTGCTTCTTCTGCGTTCGTGGGCTGAAACTACCACGTACACTACGCGTTTTTTGCACGATTGGAATTTTACGTGTATGACCGTTTTTACCCCGCCATTTAGGCAGCCATACGCCGCTTTTGGGGGAGCTGTGTTTCAAGCACGTACAAATTGTGGCTGTGTTTCAAGCGCACATAAACTGGCTGAGTTTCACGCAGCAAACTGGTGGCTGTGTTTCAAGTGCACCAAAACACGATTGGTGAAGCAAATGCGTTTAAAGCAATAGGCCACTGTGGCTGTGTTTCACGCGCACAACAACAACAAACGAGTGTAACTGCAAGTGTGCTTTGAGCCATAGAAGAACCCCTTGGCTTTGGTTCAAGCTCAGAAAACGTGTGGCTGTGTATCCAGCGCACCCACAAACATTTAGAGAAAAACATCATAATTATGCATGTCCCCCAACGTATAATTCGATTAGATTGCACACTGCCATAAACAGCAGATATTCATTCTACTTTCTGGTGCAAAGGCGGTAAGGCTTGCTTCATTTATTCTGCTTGCTGTACTTAGCATGCTTGTTGCATCTAAAACAGAACTGTATCATGTCTGTAGTAAAAGTGTGTATGACTATGATGACAAACTTCTGTGCGAACACTTTCACAACACACCAAAGCACGTCAATCAGTTACTACTGATAAATAATTCTTACCAAATTCAAGTGGGATTACAATTGCATTGAGTGGTATCTGCAGAAATCGATCCAGTTATGTGTCAAATTTCAAGAGAAAATTGCAACCAAACGGCTCAGCTATCATTAAATAAAGTTGTAAGTAAGAGTATTACATTTACAGCTACGGTCAGGCAGGCCAGTTTGTTGCTGGCACTGACCCTCCGCTGACTGGCTGGCTCGCTGTATGCAGCTGGCTGGGCTATTTATAGATGGCTGCTCTAGATAACCGAATTCCCAGTGCTGGGAAGGTATGCCTGCCAAACTGACAAACCTTGGCTGTGTTTCAAGCGCAGAAACTTGTGGCTGTATTTCCAACGCACACAAAAACAAACGAATGTGGCTGTGTTTTGAGCCAGAGCAAAAACAACATGAGTATGCGTGTCCACCCATAATTATAGATCATCAGATTGCACCCTAGGTCACGCTGTCCGCGCGTCTTGTACATGTTTGTTGTACGGTACTCTTGCTCGCTGCACGCAGGGCTGCCTGCCAAGCAGCGCCGGTGGCCTGCTTCCCCCCGTGCGTCGGTTATGGATTACTGCCTGGGCCGAAAATAGGTCAACCACGTTCTACTATGGGCCGCAAAATAGGTCACCCACGCTCTCGTCGGCCCCCATTCAAAAAACCAAACAAACTTACTGGGCCAAATAAAGGTGAGTAGCGAACCTGCATAGCCTATGCTTAGAAATACTTCACAAGATTTTCAAAACATGATGAATAGAACCAAGTTGACCAAATGTCAAGTCGGCAAGGCAGGATATGAACATTTTTAGATCAAACAATCGCCAACTAAACTTCAGGCTTCCCCAGGCCTCGTAAACAATTGCTCAGAGTCTATAATTACCACATATTCAAAATTAGAACAATGCAAAACCCAAACCGTTCAGAAAAAAGGACTTGTTTCTTGTAAACGCTGGGGATACTTGGAGAGTGACTTGCTGCTAGCGATGATAGCCTGGCGTCTGATACGGGTCTTAAGATGCCAGACTCAACCAAATAAGAATCGGACTGGATGAGGCACCACAATTAGTCTTGGAGTGCCATTGTTACTTGAACATCCGGGCTACTTAGACACATTGGCGAGAGGCTGAACCAAATAAAGATTGACCCATATATGAAGCACTAATCGTCTGCTCGAGAATCGCCTCCACTCTACTCGAGACAACTGTGTCTGCCTTGAAGTTCATAACAGCATTTAAGCAGAAGCTGAAATGTTTTTATGACCATACAAAACAGACACCTCCACACATAACAATACAGTGACTGAAACAGCCAAGCTTCACAAGGAGAATTAGGTTCTTCATTATTTATTTACAACAATTTCGGTTATGGCATGTATCTTGTAGTACGGGCACTGGTTGGGAAGTAAGGCATGGTTAGGTGAAGATGACACCAATCAGACAAAATATCAATTTTTTCCCGACCCCCCCAGTCTGCCAGCTAAGCGTGACCAGAAACCTTTATTATGGTGGCTTTACTTTGACTGAACAGAATCCACTGCTCACCGCGGTACCCACAGTATCTTACTGCCCTCGCGGCTGCCCTACCACCCAGGCCTCCATCCGTCACTCACTGCTTTACATCTACTGACAAACTGGAGGCACTGGACCACTGAACCAGGCCACTTTTGTGGTTTGTATTGGGCTCAACCATGGTCCAGGGGGCTAGACAAGCTTAATAAGCTCCAAAATTTACAAAATATAACTACCAATAAAAATGTTCCCCATTGGGAACCACATCTTCACCATAACCATGCCTAACTTCAGCCACAAACCAGCTGGCCTACCAGCAGGTTCCCCAAACCGGTGACCCTAAAATTATATTTGTAAGGCTCTCTTCCAGACTCCATGCCAACAGACAGGTGCCCCAGCTGCTGAGGTGTACACCATCTGCAGCCAGACACGCGTCATCAGCAACAATGCGGGGGTGTTTAATAAACCACCCCCGCTCCCCTGCCACCAGGTGCCTGGCCCTGCGCGTGCCGCGCTTTCTGGCGCGTTCTGCCCCTGCTGGGTCTACTGAATAGCGCCAGGTGCGCCGCGGCAGCATGTCTGACCAGACGACCCGAGTGGTGGGGTACCTGGCCCCGATATAAGCGAGCCACAACTGGAGCTCCTGGGCCCATTCAACCGTGTTTAGCCTACCTATGTCGTTGGCTCCTACATGCAGAACCAGGTAGGCTGGGGGTGGTCCCACAATTGCACACTCCAACAGCGTGCGCAGGCCGGAGAATTGTAGGCCCGACTGGCCGGCGAAGCGCACCGGCAGGGGAAGTCGCAGCGTGCGTCCCCACTGCACCAGGTCCCGCTCCAGTCTACGCACAATGCTGGACCCCAGGATTAAGACCTCTGTAATATATAAACCCACCATTAGTGTCAAGAAAATGATTAAAATGAGTAAGCTAAGGCTATACAACATTTACAAGCTTGAAATCTCCTACCGGTTGAGGCGCACACCATCAACCGCTGCAGTCTGTACACTTGCATCCAAAGAAAAAGAAAATTTTAATCAAGTGAAACATGATTTAACTCCACCCCAGCTGTTGAGGTGCACACCATCATCAGCGGGACCAACACACGTACCCCCACTCCCTTACGAACTAGGACATCGCACGTATGATTTAACAACTGCAGATCTCCAGCGGCCTAGCCTCGTAGTTGTAGCCCCAATCCGAAAGGAATGGGAGGTGAATTTATCCGCTGACCAACCCAGGGTATTTGCTCCTTTTTTCAGGACCGCCTGAAACTGGTAACTGGACAGGGGCTTACCATTAAAATGTAAGAACAGTGCGCCTGTGACTGCGGGACGAACTAACAAGTAAGCCCGCAGATTGGCTGGCCACTAGGCAAACCTCAGGGGGGCTCAGTACTTACTTGATTTTTACGACGCCACCTCAGGCAACTGGAATTAAAGTGGTTAACACAACCAGGCTGTCGGTGCTCAGGCAACTGGAATTAAAGTGGTTAACACGCCAGGCTGTTGGTGCTCAGGCAACTGGAATAAAAGTGGTTAACACGCCAGGCTGTTGGTGCTCAGGCAACTGGAATAAAAGTGGTTAACACAACCAGGCTGTTGGTGCTCAGGCAACTGGAATTAAACTGGTTAACCCAACCCGGCTGCACGGTTGGCCTAGTGTCAAGGCGCCCGCCCCACGACCGGGAGGTCGCGGGCTCGAACCCCGGCCGGGTCATACCTAAGACTTTAAAATTGGCAATCTAGTGGCTGCTCCGCCTGGCGTCTGGCATTATGGGGTTAGTGCTAGGACTGGTTGGTCCGGTGTCAGAATAATGTGACTGGGTGAAACATGAAGCCTGTGCTGCGACTTCTGTCTTGTGTGTGGCGCATGCTATATCTCAAAGCAGCACCGCCCTGATATGGCCCTTCGTGGTCGGCTGGGCGTTAAGCAAACAAACAAACAAACCCAACCCGGCTGTTGGTGCTCAGGCAACTGAAATAAAAGTGGTTAAAACTGATTTTCATGCAGAAAAACGTGTGGCTGAGTTTCAAGCACATACAAATTGTGGCTGTGTTTCAAGTGCACATAAACTGGCTGTGTATCAAGCGCAGCAAACTGGTGGCTGTGTTTCAAGCGCCCACCAAAAACGATTGGCGCAGTGGCTGCTGGTGCTCAGGCAACTGGAATTAAACTGGTTAACCCAACCAAGTTGTTGGTGCTCAGGCAACTGGAATTAAACTGGTTAACCCAACCCTGCTGTTGGTGTTCAGGCAACTGAAATAAAAGTGGTTAAAACTGATTTTCATGCAGAAAAACGTGTGGCTGTGTTTCAAGCACATAAAAACTGTGGCTGTGTTTCAAGCGCACCTAAACTGGCTGTGTTTCAAGCGCAGCAAACTGGTGGCTGTGTTTCAAGCGCACACAAAACAAAACGATTGGAGCTGTGGCTGCTGGTGCCCAGGCAACTGGAATTAAAGTGGTTAACACCATGAGACTATTGGTGCTCCGGCAACTGAAATAAACGTGGTTAACTGAGTTTCCTGCAGAAAAACGTGTGACTGTGTTTTAAACGCACCCAAAATGACTGTGTTTCAAGCACCTACAAATTGTGGCTGTGTTTGAAGCGCACATAAACTGGCTGTGTTTCAAGCCAGAAAAATTGTGGCTGTGTCTCAAGCGCATGCAAAATGGCTGTGTTTCAAGCACGTAAAAATTGTGGTTGTGTTTCAAGCGCACGTAACTGGCTGTGTTTCAAGCGCAGAAAAGTTGTGGCTGTGTCTCAAGCGCACTCAAAATGGCTGTTTCAAGCACATAACAATTGTGGCTGTGTTTCTTCTTCTTCTGCTTCTTCTGCGTTCGTGGGCTGAAACTACCACGTACACTACGCGTTTTTTGCACGATTGGAATTTTACGTGTATGACCGTTTTTACCCCGCCATTTAGGCAGCCATACGCCGCTTTTGGGGGAGCTGTGTTTCAAGCACGTACAAATTGTGGCTGTGTTTCAAGCGCACATAAACTGGCTGAGTTTCACGCAGCAAACTGGTGGCTGTGTTTCAAGTGCACCAAAACACGATTGGTGAAGCAAATGCGTTTAAAGCAATAGGCCACTGTGGCTGTGTTTCACGCGCACAACAACAACAAACGAGTGTAACTGCAAGTGTGTTTTGAGCCATGGAAGAACCCCTTGGCTGTGGTTCAAGCTCAGAAAACGTGTGGCTGTGTATCCAGCGCACCCACAAACATTTAGAGAAAAACATCATAATTATGCATGTCCCCCAACGTATAATTCGATTAGATTGCACACTGTCATAAACAGCAGTTATTCATTCTACTTTCTGGTGCAAAGGCGGTAAGGCTTGCTTCATTTATTCTGCTTGCTGTACTTAGCATGCTTGTTGCATCTAAAACAGAACTGTATCATGTCTGTAGTAAAAGTGTGTATGACTATGATGACAAACTTCTGTGCGAACACTTTCACAACACACCAAAGCACGTCAATCAGTTACTACTGATAAATAATTCTTACCAAATTCAAGTGGGATTACAATTGCATTGAGTGGTATCGGCAGAAATCGATCTAGTCATGTGTCAAATTTCACGAGAAAATTGCAACCAAACGGCTGAGCTATCATTAAATAAAGTTGTAAGTAAGAGTATTACATTTACAGCTACGGTCAGGCAGGCCAGTTTGTTGCTGGCACTGACTCTCCGCTGACTGGCTGGTTCGCTGTATGCAGCTGGCTGGGCTATTTATAGATGGCTGCTCTAGATAACCGAATTCCCAGTGCTGGGAAGGTATGCCTGCCAAACTGACAAACCTTGGCTGTGTTTCAAGCGCAGAAACTTGTGGCTGTATTTCCAACGCACACAAAAACAAACGAATGTGGCTGTGTTTTGAGCCAGAGCAAAAACAACATGAGTATGCGTGTCCACCCATAATTATAGATCATCAGATTGCACCCTAGGTCACGCTGTCCGCGCGTCTTGTACATGTTTGTTGTACGGTACTCTTGCTCGCTGCACGCAGGGCTGCCTGCCAAGCAGCGCCGGTGGCCTGCTTCCCCCCGTGCGTCGGTTATTGATTACTGCCTGGGCCGAAAATAGGTCAACCACGTTCTACTATGGGCCGCAAAATAGGTCACCCACGCTCTCGTCGGCCCCCATTGGAAAAACTAAACAAACTTACTGGGCCAAATAAAGGTGAGTAGCGAACCTGCATAGCCTATGCTTAGAAATACTTCACAAGATTTTCAAAACATGATGAATAGAACCAAGTTGACCAAATGTCAAGTCGGCAAGGCAGGATATGAACATTTTTAGATCAAACAATCGCCAACTAAACTTCAGGCTTCCCCAGGCCTCGTAAACAATTGCTCAGAGTCTATAATTACCACATATTCAAAATTAGAACAATGCAAAACCCAAACCGTTCAGAAAAAAGGACTTGTTTCTTGTAAACGCTGGGGATACTTGGAGAGTGACTTGCTGCTAGCGATGATAGCCTGGCGTCTGATACGGGTCTTAAGATGCCAGACTCAACCAAATAAGAATCGGACTGGATGAGGCACCACAATTAGTCTTGGAGTGCCATTGTTACTTGAACATCCGGGCTACTTAGACACATTGGCGAGAGGCTGAACCAAATAAAGATTGACCCATATATGAAGCACTAATCGTCTGCTCGAGAATCGCCTCCACTCTACTCGAGACAACTGTGTCTGCCTTGAAGTTCATAACAGCATTTAAGCAGAAGCTGAAATGTTTTTATGGCTGTACTGGACCGATGCACGTTTGTTTACTTTCTCAGTTCACATGGGGTAGTCGCCGTGATTAACATTGATTTTTATTTAGCTCTATCACTGTGACATGTATAAGGTTGTAAAAAGCTCATGCTTTAATAAGTTATTGTCACGCTTGTTTATTCAATTCTTGTTAATAACAATCTTAATCTAAAAGCCTTTAACTGATGTTTTCTCTCACCAATGACGTCACGCGTTCTACGCCATGCTGAAAAGGTCATTAACTTCCATCCTCTCAATGTCAAGTGTCAGTCACATGACCAATCAGCTGTGATGCATCTGTGATCACTTTATCCTCCTCCCGTGTGATAGTAGTGTCCAGCCATGTAGCTGTCACGGTGGCGTTGCTGTCTATGCTATATTTAGTAAACCACTGTTGAGTGTGTGTACATGTATATGTGTGTTTGTGTGTGTGTGTGTGTGTGTGTGTGTGTGTGTGTGTGTGTGTGTGTGTGTGTGTGTGTTTGCGTGTGTGCGTGCATGCTTACGTGTGCGATTGTGAAATAAAGAACTTTATCAATGTTATAAGTTTACTTCGATATCTCTCTCTCTCAATGTATGTATGAGGTGTGTGTGTGTGTGTGTGTGTGTGTGGGTGGGGGGGAGCTCAGATGGGATGATTCCTTTTGGTGGACTGAATATTCTTTTACCACTAAAACGAAATTTGGACTGGATGAAATTCGGACCTTTGGTAATGAACCATTCTGCATTCTGTATCATGTTTGATCTCAGGGATTGCACTATAAATAATAAATATAAGTCAAAACAAACCAGTTTGGGCACAGAAAAGAATGTACAGTACGTGCCACTCGAACGAGTATCGCCGCAGCGAAGGAGTATGTTGGGTGTATGACCTATTCACCCATTGGTGACGCAATGAAGGGAACAGGGGCCTGGCCTTAGAAACATTTACATTATTGCAAGATGTTATATACTATCCAGGTCAGTTACCTGTCCGAAATAGCTTATAAAGGCCTGCTCAGGTCAGATTTACCGTTCACATCGACAATCAGAAAAAGCTATCATATTGGCTAGGGAAAAAGGAGAAGCTGCTGCTGTGGTATTCACCGTTAACGAAGGTGAGTCGTTTGAGCGTGTTGCATGTGTGTGTGTGTGTGTGTGTGTGTGTGTGTGTGTGTGTGTGTGTGTGTGTATGTGTGTGTGTGTGTGTTTGTTTGTGTGCGTGTGTTCGTGTGTGCGTGTGTGCGTGTGTGTGTGTTTGTGTGCGTGTGTGCGTGTGTGCGTGTGTGTGTGTTTGTTTGTGTGTTTGTGTGTGTGGGGGGATGGGTTGGAGCGGGAGTGGGGGGGGGGGGTAATGGGGGGGGGGGGGGGTGCTTGGTGATTGAGACTGGGTATGTGCGCATGTCCTTCATGTGCAGCCTGATTTAGTCGGTCCATTGTTCATATTCATTGTACTCTTTCAGTTAATAATTATGTTTTTAATCAAATATCCCGTTGCTACAAAATCATGCGTGCTCTGTCACAAGGGGAAAAGTGCATAAACGTCAGGTCTGTGGAACGCGCAACGAAATGTCATATGTTTTTAAAATCACATCTCGTTCTTGTTTTTTCCATCCAATAAATGTCTTACACAGTGAATTATCTTTGCAGTCAAATACCTTTGATATTTTTTTTAGAAATGTTTCAACTGACTAGGTGTTTAGACAATTTGTCAGAAAACTACAGATAACAATGCTGCATACAATCAATGTAACAAATGGAGCTCATTAACAAGCAACACGTACACACGTGCCCTTAAAAAGCAATATAGTATCTGATTAGGCGGACGATACGGGGATCTGTAGCAGGTGATAGGAAGTAGGAAAAAAGTCGCGTAAGGCGAAAATACAATATTTAGTCAAGTAGCTGTCGAACTCACAGAATGAAACTGAACGCAACGCAACGCAGCAAGACCGTATACTCGTAGCATCGTCACTCCACCGCCCGTGGCAAAGGCAGTGCCCGTGGAATTGACAAGAAGAGCGGGGTATTCGTTGCGCTGAGAAGGATAGCACGCTTTTCTGTACCTCTCTTCGTTTTAACTTTCTGAGCGTGTTTTTAATCCAAACATATCATATCTATATATTTTTGGAATCAGGAACCGACAAGGAATAAGATGAAAGTGTTTTTAAATTGATTTCGAAAAAAAAAATTTGATAATAATTTTTATATATTTAATTTTCAGAGCTTGTTTTTAATCCGAATATAACATATTTATATGTTTTTGGAATCAGCAAATAATGGAGAATAAGTGAAACGTAAATTTGGATCGTTTTATAATATATTTTTTTTTTTACAATTTTCAGATTTTTAATGACCAAAGTCATCAATTAATTTTTAAGCCACCAAGCGGAAATGCAATACCGAAGTCCGGGCTTCGTCGAAGATTACTTGACCAAAATTTCAACCAATTTGGTTGAAAAATGAGGGCGTGACAGTGCCGCCTCAACTTTCACGAAAAAAACGGATATGACGTCATCAAAGACATTTATCAAAAAAATGAAAAAAACGTTCGGGGATTTCATACCCAGGAACTCTCATGTCAAATTTCATAAAGATCGGTCCAGTAGTTTAGTCTGAATCGCTCTACACACACACACACACACACGCACACACGCACGCACACACACACACGCACATACACCACGACCCTCGTTTCGATTCCCCCTCGATGTTAAAATATTTAGTCAAAACTTGACTAAATATAAAAACACACGAAATGCATGTATAAAACTGTGCAGTGAGCAAGTCCTTTCTAAGGATAAGGATAAGGTTAAGATTGATTATTAATGGTCCTGTGAGGTTACCCTCATGGACATTCGGGCTGCTTTCTCCCTGGGGAAAGCGAGCTGCCATACAGTATACGGCGCTACCCTTTTTGGCTCACGTAAGTGTAGCCTATGCGATGATAAACTTTGTCTGTCTGTGCGTGCGTGCGTGCGTGCGTGCGTGCGTATGTATGTATGTGTGTATGTCTGTGGTAGAAACTTTAACATTTCCGAGTCTATGGATTACGTCAGTCTCGGTCAAAAGTGTTCGACGTGTGTGATAGAAACTATTTGAAGACGTCACATTATGACGTAAGAGGGTTAGACGTCACGCAAAGGAATTACTGAAAGTCTCGGTCATTGTTATTGTGAGCGGGCCGAGACTTCTTGGCAGATCCAGGGTCTCGCTTTCTTGCATAGTTTCACCTATGCTTACTGTGTGTGTGTGTGTGTGTGTGTGTGTGTGTGTGTGTGTGTGTGTGTGTGTGTGTGTGTGTGTGTGTGTGTGTGTGTGTGTGTGTGTGTGTGTGTGTGTGTGTGTATGTGTGACGGAGTGATTGAGTTTGTGTTACTGTTTGACGATTTCTTACGTGAGCCTTGAAGGCTTCGCCTCTTGTTTTTCTTTCTTTTCCTGCATGCCTGTATTCATGTTTCTAAGCTCTGAGACTGTCGCTGTGAACTTGGGATCTTTATTCTGTGCTTGCGTGCACACAGAGTTGTTCAGACACCGAGGAGAGTCTGCACAAAGTTGACTCTGCCTCGCCGAACGCCCGGGTCAAACCCACGCCGATAGCGACAATTATTACCAATTCAGTGCCCCATAATTTATGGCTTTTTGACCAATCAGGACGGATTCTAGGTGACCCTCTAAATGTTATAACGTTCAGGCAGGGACCCTTTTTGTTTATCACGCTAAAAATTAACAAGACAAAGTAATAATGTAATTCAACAATATCAGCGTGATTTATTCCAAAGAATTACACTTCAAATGCTGTCAGGTAATACTCTCTTTATGTAAAAAATACCGAAAAGCGAGTTTTGTCGGTGGGTGCGTAATGGAACAGCAAGGCACCGCCCATCGTCTGAGTGTGCAATGCCGACCGCTCACTTGAAATCTAAATGATCAAAGTTCGGAAAAATCAAGTGAAATTGCGCCACTCGCTTTACATCAAATGTATCTTTACGTCATTTCCCATCCGTCTGGAGTCGGTTCTAAATCTGTCGCTCTCTGTTCAACGAGAAAAAGCGAAGCAACCGAAACGCATGTTCAACATGGTTTATCTTGTGAGATTGTTGTGTGTCAAAGGCATTTCACCAGTGAATATTCATCACGTCAGGTGTGTTACTCTGATTGGCTGACTCAGGTCACGAGAATTCTTTGACTGACAGGCAACTATAATCAGGTAGAAGCGCTAAAGTTCCCATTGCGGCTGTTCTGTCTAATTCGCGGGGTTGCTTCGAAATTTCTTTTGGTCGAATTAAACGGTAATAAAACCGTTATTTCTAATATGCTGACTGTTAGCAAATGATAACAGACATGTCTCACAAACGATATCAGCATTCGCCTAAAAGGCTCATGCTTGATATCTTTTTTCTCGACATGTCTTGTTATCATTTGCTAACAGTCAGCATATTAGAAATAACTCATACTGGTTTTGAAGTCACCGCCGCTACCGACTGAGTTATTTCCCCGCCTTTTAACAACCGCAAAGTTTTCACACCCCAGTATAACAGCCAGCCACGCCTCAAACGATGTATCACAGTATGATATAACTACTGTCAGGATGAACTGATGGCTTGGACACATGACCGTCTGTTTCCCCCCTGTCACGTTCACCTGTTTCGCAAACCTTGACGCTGAACAGTTGAACAGGTGAACAGACTGGACGTACTTCAGTACGGAGATTCGCTGGATTTTTTTTATGTACAGAGTAGGCCTAGCGTTCATTGACTAGAAACAAATATCCGAAAGAGATCGTAATGAGTAGCGTTCATTGACTAGAAACAAATATCCGAAAGAGATCGTAATGAGTAGCGTTCATTGACTAGAAACAAATATCCGAAAGAGATCGTAATGAGTAGCGTTCATTGACTAGAAACAAATATCCGAAAGAGATCGTAAAGAGTAGCGTTCATTGACTAGAAACAAATATCCGAAAGAGATCGTAATGAGTAGCGTTCATTGACTAGAAACAAATATCCGAAAGAGATCGTAATGAGTAGCGTTCATTGACTAGAAACAAATATCCGAAAGAGATCGTAATGAGTAGCGTTCATTGACTAGAAACAAATATCCGAAAGAGATCGTAATGAGTAGCGTTCATTGACTTGAAACAAATATTCGAAAGATATCGTACACAGTAGCGTTCATTGATTAGTAATGATTAAAAGATATACATTTCTTTTCGGTTAGCAAACCAATAACTAAAGCCAGGTGAATCGTTTGAAGGAGATTAAACGTTCGATAAACTAAACCTTCTTGTTGTTTTTGTTCATTGAAATCACTTGATTTTCCAAGTTTTGTTTTTGTTCATTGAAAACACTTGATTTTCCAAGTTTTGTTTTTGTTCATTGAAATCACTTGATTTTCCAAGGTTTTGTTTTTGTTCATTGAAAACACTTGATTTTCCAAGGTTTTGTTTTTGTTCATTGAAAACACTTGATTTTCCAAGTTTTGTTTTTGTTCATTGAAAACACTTGATTTTCCAAGGTTTTGTTTTTGTTCATTGAAAACACTTGGTTTTTCACGGTATCTGTTTTTGTTCATTGAAATCACTTGATTTTCCAAGGTTTTGTTTTTGTTCATTGAAAACACTTGATTTTCCAAGGTTTTGTTTTTGTTCATTGAAAACACTTGATTTTCCAAGGTTTTGTTTTTGTTCATTGAAAACACTTGATTTTCCAAGGTTTTGTTTTTGTTCATTGAAAACACTTGATTTTCCAAGGTTTTGTTTTTGTTCATTGAAAACACTTGGTTTTTCACGGTATCTGTTTTTGTTCATTGAAATCACTTGATTTTCCAAGTTTTGTTTTTGTTCATTGAAAACACTTGGTTTTTCACGGTATCTGTTTTTGTTCATTGAAATTACTTGATTTTTTGTAAGGCATTTTCATTTAAGTACAAATGTGTCTTCTTTGGGACAAAGAAGGGTAGATTTAATTCTCACCTTTAATTATCGATATGTTGTAAATGTTAAGGCAAATCTCATGCATCTTTTATCATAGAGAAAGGGGGAATGTACGTTCTGGCTCACCGATTCCGACAGACCCTAAATATTAACGCAAAATAGGCTTCTGGACTAAACTTTTACTAAAATGAAACATGCGACAAAATCAGAAAAATACTGCATAAATCCATACAAAAAAAATACAGTAAAGTAAGGTTGTTTTGAACCAATGCCGGGTCTGTCGGAATCAGTAACCCAGAACGTACATTCCCCCTTTCTCTTATACAACATTCTTAAGCTCAATACGCTCTCTCATTTACAAACTTTACTTCATATGTTCTTTCACTGTTAGAATTATATCTGATACATGCAATGTGACTGTCTAAACGAATAGTTAACTCTTTACAAGTGATTCTATTTTTACTTTTTCTTCCCGTCCTATTTGAATCCCCTTTTTTAAAAACTGCTTTTTCAGATCTTCTATATCGAGTGGCTTGTTATATTCAGCTCGTGTTTTTGTTTGAATACTTGCTTTCTTACTTTTGTAGTCATCAAAATCTGTTTGTATCTGTTTGAATTCTTCGTCAGAAACTTTTGAATCTTCAAGTGCTTTACTGATAGACAGTTTTAGGCTAGACAATTTTGATGATGCAAGAGTGGAAATGGATTCGTGTTTTTCAAGCTTTTTCACAATTTTTTTCATTATAGCTGATGCTATAAATGATAAACCACCAACTGCTGCTGCGACACCACCTAGGATTAGAGAAACTGGAGTCCCTACTCCGGTAGCTAACAGAATTGTTCCCGTTACACCTGCAGCTGATGCAAGGATAGTAGAACCAGTGCTGGCATTAGAAAGGCTGTTGTAAGTTGTTGAGTACTTACGTCTAGCGCGAGAATATTTTTCTAATTCATCTTCTAGTTGTTT
Source organism: Littorina saxatilis (assembly GCF_037325665.1). Taxonomy (NCBI): domain Eukaryota; kingdom Metazoa; phylum Mollusca; class Gastropoda; order Littorinimorpha; family Littorinidae; genus Littorina; species Littorina saxatilis. The sequence goes on along the minus strand of NW_027126295.1, from coordinate 63,184 downwards.
TTGTATATTACTAATGTGTGCCAGTCTGAATTGTTGACTTTCTGCTGCACTTTCATCAATATTAGGATAAAGCTTCACACTGCTAGTCATCTTTTTAATGCAAAATATAAAATATTTATCTTAATTCTCACTGGCCAGTGTTTCTGCTAAGCTTTGAAGCTGTTCATTGCTTAACACCTTATCTGTATAGTAGAAAGCAATCAAATCAAGATAAGTAAGATTAATACTTCTTATTTCTGTTAAATTATTTATATCTGCGTTAACAACAACATTTTGGTTTGACGTCTGTTTCTTTATTGTGTTAGAATCCTTTTGAACAGCAATAAATACTCTGACTTCTTCAACATTTAATGGTCTCCAGTTGAGATTTATTCCTCTCATTAGAACAGTGTTTGTGGTTTCTTCCCTTTTCCTGACAACTATATCAAATATCATAGTTGCATTCTGCCCTATTGGAAGCTTGGGTATAAAATCGACAATGGTGTCAGCGTCCTTTTCAACACTTTGTTTTCTGTGAATGAGATAGTTGTTCTTATGGAAAGGTTTAACTGCAACTTCTCCCCTGCTGTTAAACGCAGGAACAAGGCTAACAATTAGTGGTTTAGCATTGATTGACTTACGGAATGTGTCGTCTTTTCCAACAAGAGTGTATGGACTCACAAATTCAAACTTCATTTCCCAGTCAATCTTTTTCATAACAGGACTAAGTACCCATTTTTTATTCTGATGTTTCCACATGTAGAATGTGTCATCGACAATTGGATCAGGTACATTAACATCACGGATTTGACCTAGTTTGAGAAATCTTGGTTTCTTTTCATCGTCGATTTCCTTTCTCTTGTAATAACCAGTGTCTGTAAACTCGAATGCATACACTGCACCAACTTCAGCATTGCTCTCAAAGTCGATAGCGTCTGCTAAATCTTTCAACTCTATAGTTGAACATGCAACAGGATAAGCTATTGTAGGTCCACTCGACATTTTAATACTCAATATTTTATGGAACTATTTCCAATGTAATGTTAAACAAACAATCAACTGGTTGTCCACTTTGATTTTTCAGATCAATGTGTAGGAATTCATGACACCCTTCCTCCAAGTCCTTGAACTGAAGTGTCTTAAATGTTGGCACGTGCATTTTACAAAAAGAGGCATCACTCGGTGGAAGAATCCTAAGCAGATCAGAACGCTGATCATTAAACAGATTATAGGATGTGTTAAGCTCTCTCATGTGAACAAACAGTACACTGTTAACATCCATGTCAATGGGACGTGTTCCCTTGTATATTTTTGTAATTCCAAGCATATCAAGGAGTTTGGTTGGAAACTCAACGTTTACTTCTCTAGTTTTGGGCATAGTAAGAGTAGCAATGAGACTTGCATGATTTAAACTCGCTGTAATACCTACTGGAGCAAACAATTCTTTCTCTAAAGTGCAGAAGTCATAGTAACCATCTTCTACAGAATGTGTTTTACCATTAATTCTAACCCAGTTGTTAGCCTTTTTTTTTACTGATATTATACCAAGTAACCTTGTACATAATTTCATGCAGTGCAACTTTCATTCCTCCATTTTGATTGTTGATAGGGGTTGCAAGTTTAACTGGCACACTAGTCTTCACATTTGTTAGTGTGATAAACATTTTTTATTCAACAACAAAAATGAGTCAGTATAAATTCAACAAAGACGTTAAATACAAAACTGGACCATATTACAATCCAAAGACTATTTCTTGCCATGAGTTGGACTTTGCTGTAACAGAAACACAATCCATTCGCGTTAAAGTGCCTGACCCATTCCATTCTTACCTAAATCCCCCAATCAAAAATGATAGTGTTCCAAAGATGTGGAACTCTCACCCAATTCAGTTCTATCAGAATCAGTTAAACTTTGCAATATTCTGTGCAACCACAGGATGTGGAGTGTCCTATGCAGACCACATGAATAATTCAAACTTACTGACAAAGTGTGTGTACACATTTCACGTTTACTATCAGTGCAGGAGAATCTTGTCTGAACTTCAGGCACCAATGCCGCATGAAAAGAGCTGGAACCCATTCAACAATAGGATAAACATGAAAGTGTATGAGCGTCTCTGCAATGAATTCAATATAGATTTTAAGACCGACTTTAGGCAAAAGCAAGACAAAAACCATGGCATGGGAACACTATATTTATGGGGTGTCCACAGGAGGTATAATTTTGATTACTGGCCAGGTCATACATCTTTTTCTTCAAATGTGCAGGTACAGTTAGGATCAATAGAACAACAGCACCACAATGCATGGACTACTTTTATATTAGACACCGGCAAAGGTTTCACTGGATCAGGTGTTGAAAGGATCAATGAATCTATCCGAACATATGCGTGGTGCTTGCTAGGCTCGCAGGCACAGACACGATCAAACATAATGAGAACAAGCACAGGGTTTGGTGCACAGAAACAGTTGTTATCAAATTTAGAAGATGTCATAAACTCTGCAGTTGATCTGCCTTCCAGCATCAAAAGGTATCAAGACTCTCTCCGTTATGCAAGATCAAAAGTTGACTTTGCTGTTGGTAACGGCCTTTACATGTTACCTTCTGATCTCCAGCTGCAGATTGGAACAATAACAAATTATAACAATGAAATCATTATTGCTAGTGACACCCAGCCGCTTGGAAAGGGTGAAGAACTGAATTCAGAAATCAGAACGATGTTACAGCCATATCACAATGAACAGAAACAAAGCGTGACAAGTGAAGATCACGCTGCAGGTGAAGATCATTCTGTCACTAGTGATGATCAAGCTGTTAGTATTAGTGATGATCATGAATCGCAGAAGACTGCTCTAGTAATTGGTGGAGTGGGTGTAGGCTTACTTTTGCTTTATTCTCGTTAGCAGAACACCTGCAATTAAAACTATTAAAGTCCAGAGATGTTCAGCCATGAAACCAACAACTTTACCTGCAAAAGATAACAGCCAGCTAACAATTGAACCAATGATTCCTGGAAGTGCACCCAAAGCTTTTGCTGCTAGTTTCTTTAATAGTTCTGCAATGTGTTTGAGTTGTTTCTTTACCCATCCCGGATCAGATGGAGATGAAGGTGGAGGTGGAGGTGGAGGTGTGACAGTGCCACCTGTGAGTGCGAACACTAATGTGCTTATTGCAAATCCTAACGCAGTTAGTATACTAGCTATTGTGATTCCCTGCTCTCTGAAAAGCGTTCTAATTCTTTCAGCAAGAGTTGTGTCTTCGTAAAGGATTCTTTGAATTGTATTTTTTATTCTGCTGACCTGTGTTCTCAGTTGTTCTCTATTGTTACTTAGAACTTCTAACCTTATGGCTTTCTCCTCCTGCAAATCTTTTAAACGCTTAGAAATTCTGTTTTTTACTTCTTGTTCTAGGTTCAAATCATCAGCATCAGCAAGTTTTTGTTTCTCTTTGTTTATATCTTCATCCAGCTGACCTAGTTTTGACAGATTATTTGCTATTTCACCTTTGATGGTTTGTAGTGATTGATTAAGGGCTTCTATTTCTCTCATAGGTAATAGTTCATGTGGAGTCTTCAGTGAAGTTTCCTCAGAAAAAGAAGTCTCTATCTCTTGTATAAGTTGATCAGCCTCATCTGCAAGTTTATTAAGATCTTGCAATGGAACAGATTCTATTTGAGTTGCAGTTGGTAGTCCTAGTTCTGCTTTTTGAAGTAAGGAAACAACATGGGAAGATGATGACCGTGTGCTAGGCACAATATCTAATTGCCTAAGTCGATTAGCAGTAAGTTTTTGTTTTAGTGAAACTTTTGATAGAAACTTAGCAGGATTAGATTTATATGTAAGTTGGACTTTTTCTCCTTTATCGCTAGTTGTATATAAATGATTTGCTTCCATTTTGAACTGGTTTGGATCTAAAACATCAGGTTCTTCTCCTAAACTTTTGTAGAAATCTCTAACTTTACCTTCCAGAAGTTCATGTCGTGCCACTTCATAATGCAGTGAATGATGGTAGGGAACCAAAGGGATTGCTTCGCTCATGTCGTCCGCTGGCTCAAATAAATCTTCAAATCCACCTTCTGCCATTTGTAACTTATTTTTTATTTTGAAAATAAAAAAAGATGGCACAATCGTTCGGTTCTGTTCTTGATCCTTACAGAAGGCTGAAAGAACCTCTCGGGGTAAAAGGAATAAGGCAAACAGTTATAGTTACAAATAATCCTTCTACTATTGATCAGAATGAAATACTTACTGTTAGGTTTCCTAATCTAGGTAAGAACGATGTTATTGTACCAGGCACTGTAAGACTATCATTCAAATTAGAATTAGAATCTGGCTCAGATGCAAATAGGACTTTGGCTTATAATGTAGGAAGAGCAATTGTGAGGAAGATTACTGTCAAACTGGAAGGGCGGGAAGTGATGTCATTGAATAATGCAGATGTATTTTTAGTTTATGCAGATCATTGGTTGACTGACAATGAAAAGAAAAACAGAGTGTTTCAAGGGATTCAGTCAGAAAATGGGATAAAAGTTAGAATAGGAGCAGGAGATAAAGCTGACAATAACAAAAAAGATAACGCTGTCAATGTTGCTTTTGGAAACAAATTTTGTATTCCACTTGACTTTGAACTCATAAATTCACATCCTCCCTTCTATCAAGAAGCATTGCGTGACAGGCTGTCATACGACCTGACTTTCAATAGTTATGATCGTGTTATGCTTTCACAAGACCCGGAAGCAAAGTATAAGGTGTCTGGAATTTCTTTAGAGTTTGATGTTGTAAACCATCCTGAACTGGCTAGACTTATAGAAAATCAGTACAGTTCTAAGCTGCCTATCTATTATGAAAGAGTGTTGAATCACAGTACACTTTCAAAAAGCCAGGCTGATCCAATCTGGAACATTAACTTGAATACACCAGCTAGGTCAATGAAGGGAATACTTATGTTGTTTGAGGAACCAAAAGATTCATATGAAAGGCAAATAGAAAAGTTTTACAATCCACTAATCAATAGAGTATATTGCACAATTGAAGGGCAGCCAAACCAAATATTTGCATCTGGCATGCTGCCATACCAACACTATGATGAAGCAAGAAAGTACTTTACTGGAGGAAGATTGAAAGACCCAACATCTGATCTTGTGGCTAAAGATCTACATTTACACGGTGTTGGCGTAGAAGATTTCTTGACAAATAAATATGCGTTATGGCTGGATCTTAGAACAACTGACGACAACAAACTGCATGGAAGTGGAAGGCGAATTGAAAACGGATCAGAAGGAATCACAATACAAATTGAAAAGGAAGTAGGGAGTAGTAGTAAATCAGTTAAGATCTACGTGTTTGTTGTGTCAGATGCGCAGTTAAACATCTCTGAAAGCAGATTACAGGATATTGTTTATTGAACGTGTTAAAATGAAGTATCTAGATTTTCTTCCAAAAGATCCACACTGTTCTTTGATTTGTGGGGCAACAGGTTGCGGCAAAACAAGATATGTTTTGGATTTATTACAGACTGTTTACATAAATCACTTTGAACACATAGTCATATTCTGTCCAACCATAAAGCATAACAGAACATACAAGGAGAGAAAATTCATATGGTCTGATCAAAATATATTTATTGTAAATCCTTCTGATCGTCTAAATGTTTGCTTGGAGCATTATTTCGATCTTTTTCAGAACACGCCAACACTGTTTATTATTGATGACTGTGCAGCAGAACGTGACATTGTTAGAAAGAAAAGTGCACTAGCAAAGCTTGCATTCAGTGGACGACATGCATTAATATCAGTTTGGATATTAACACAAAAATACAATGCAGTTCTGAAAGACTTTAGAGAGCAACTCAAAACAATAACATTGTTCTATTCAAAGGACCGTGACAGTTTTGAAGAGTGTCTTCGAGAAAATGATGTCATTGAAAACAAACAGGAGAGAGAAAGAATAAAGAATAATCTGAAATCTTCTAAGCACTCGAAACTGGTTTTAAAAACTGATCAACCAGTTCAGTATGTATGTTTGTAGAAATCCTTGCTAAGTTCTTGTCAAGTTCTTACTCAAGTTCTTACCAAGTTCTTACACAAGTTCTTACTCAAGTTCTTACCAAGTTCTTACACAAGTTCTTACTCAAGTTCTTACTCAAGTTCTTACTCAAGTTCTTGTCAAGTTCTTACTCAAGTTCTTGTCAAGTTCTTACTCAAGTTCTTGTCAAGTTCTTACTCAAGTTCTTGTTAAGTTCCTACCTAAGTTCTTACTCAAGTTCCTACCTAAGTTCTTGTTAAGTTCCTACCTAAGTTCTTACTCAAGTTTAATTACTAGATTTTAATTTTATTCTGCATCAAAATAAAATGAACTGTGATGAATTGCTGATGCAGACTGCTACAGATATTGAAATCTGTGACAGTAGGACTATACCTGATAAAAAAGAAAGATTGTATTCACTTGCTGTTTGTGGAAAAACAAAACACTACCTTGGGCAGCAGTTAACTGTGGAAGAAGTACAACATCTTTCCTCAGAAGATATAGAAAAGTATCATGGACGGTATGAATCAGTGCTTGGTTCTAAGATGGTTAGAAGTATTGGACAGACTGTTATAGGTTTGTACACAAAGATTTTTGGACATTTTACACCTCTCGACTCGGAGGAAGACTTAACACATGATCTAACTCATGACCCTGTTGTTTCCAAGTCCCTCGAATCTCTTGCCTGTGGCCTGTATTATCGATTTGGTGCTTTATTAGTACCATTTGTTGCTGGATTAATTACTTTCAAACACATTAATTTTCAGAATAAAAAAGATGACAGATCAGTTGAAGCAGACAGTGGAGCAGACGAAAATACCAGAAGTGAACACAGTGACAAAGAAACCTGGTAGAGTAGAAGCAGGAAAAAAACTAGCCGAATGGAACAGACAAAAAAAGTTAAATCAAAAGGCAAAGCAGAACATTATGTCTGAAGTTGAGCAGACACCAAACATTCCTGAAGTGACTAAGGTCACACAAACTGATCAAGAATTAAAATCTTCATTTCTATCATACAGAAAAGTAGCTGTAGCAGCTGTTGTTGGAGGAGGTGGATACTTGCTTTACAAACTTTGGCAAGGCAAATATAAAGTGTCAGAAAGACCAAAACCAGAAACACCAAAATCAGAAACACCAAAACCAACAAACAAAGCAGTACAAACAATAACAAAGCCCACAGTAGTACCTGCAGTGGATTCATTTCATATGGAATAATTTTAATATTTTAATTTTGATAACATAAAAATGAGTTCTGAAAAGACAATAGTTAATCTAGTTTATCACGCTGCAGTGATTGGAGGCTTGAGTGTAGGTTACACAATGCTGGGTAAAAGTCTCCTCAGAATGAAACCAGCCGACTTGGGAAAGTTAGACTTCGAAGACGGTGCTAAACTAATTGGTGTTGTGACAGCTTCCTTTGCAACAAAAGACTTCCTGGTGAAGCAAGGAATTATTCCAGAAAATATAAACATGTAAGACAATAAAATGGCTAGCTTGGTTATGATGGTGGGAGGTGCGATTGTAAATGCGCTTGCATTTTCTGGCAGCAACTATTTGTTTTCTAAACTGCAAAATGGTGAAGAGAGGGAAAGGCACAACAAAGCCATGGAACAACTGGCGAAAGCACAGGATGAATACGAGAAGAAACGAATTGCGCAGTTAGACTTTATGAATGATAAACTCAGGCAGCAAGGACATGCAAACAAAACCTTTGCCAATGTTGATGCAGCCATTCAAGAATACTATCTTGTAACTGGAAAGAAAATGAAGACAAGTGCTCCTCCAAAACTGGGTGACTTTTATCAGCCTTCAGAAGAGCAGAAGGTGGGCGAGATTGTTTTCATTGTTATTGGTATGGCTGTTGTTTACTTTATTGCGCGTGCTGTCAAATCTTAATATTCTGTCATTTAAAAAACCATGAGTGATGCTTTGTTATCTAAAATATATTATTCCCCAAAAGGATACTGGAAAGGAAGAACTGCTATTGACAAGCTCAGTGACGCAGCAGGTGTTTCTCAAGATATAGCAAAGAAATGGTTGTCAAAGCAGGCAGTTTGGCAGATCTATTTACCTGCACCAAGAAAAATTACACGACCACACTTTGTTAACATTAAACCGAATGACACTCATCAAATAGACCTGCTGTATTTACCGCACGACACAGTCAGAAGGAAGAAATATAAGTATGCACTGACTGTAGTTGATGTTGCAACAAGATACAAAGATGCTGAACCGTTGACAGAGAAAAGTGCTATAGCTACAGCTGTTGCCCTGCAAGAAATTTACAGACGTGGACCACTAAAGTATCCCAGAATGATTCAGTGCGATGATGGTAAGGAGTTTAAAGGAGCTGTCAACCAGCTTCTGTTAAAACATCATGTTACAGTGAAGAGAGGTATTCCAGGAAACCACAGGTCACAGGCTATTGTTGAGAGCTTTAACAAACAGTTGGCAGAAAAACTGTTTTCATATCAGTACCATCAGGAATTTTTGGACACAGAAAGTAAATTGCGTAACACTGAATGGGTCAAAAGATTACCATCAGTACTTAGAGCAATGAATCTGGAGGTATTTAAAGCTACAGGGTTAAGACCAGTTGATGCAATCAAACAGAAAACAATACCTGTTGCTCCAAAGTCAACAACACCAGTGGCATTACTACCTTTCAATCAGAAAGTCAGATATTTATATGCACCCGGTGAAGCTGAGGGTGACAGCAGGAAGCGTGCAACGGATCCAATCTGGAGTATTGACATTCATGAAATCAAGAGAGTAGTAGAGACAAATCCACCTATATATTACTTGAGAGAACCAGCACCGCAAAGAGCCTTTGTAAAAGAGGAATTACAATTAGTTCCACGTGGTACAAATGTTAAATGATTTTTTATTTCAGATTTTATAGTGTTAACAAAAATGGAAGCAACTTCATTTTTTTAATTTATATTTTTATTTTGAGTTATAAAATCAAACTCACAGCGATGGAAGACTCTGTATTAGAATCTTTATCGACAGTATTTGACACCGTTGAATTACAAGTAACGGATCCTCAAAATGTGCAGTCCAGTGTGCAAGACGCCATTGAACAAATTCCAAACAATTTGTTGATTGAACCTCCAGTAAAAGTGCAGATAGTCAGTTTAATAAAATACAAAACAGTCAGTGATGAGGTGCTAGAAGTTCATGTTTCAACCAGACAACTAGCACTTAATTCTATGGCAGAATTGAATGGAAACTGGGCAGATGAAATGATGAAACGGTTTGAGCAAGCTGCAGAGGATGCAAAGATGAAAGGATCCGGATGGTCAGAAGGTGAAATTCTAAAAATAGAATTGAAGCTAAGTAAATTTGCCCCCATCAGAGGTAGAAGTTACATACCTTTACCTCCTGCTCTTGTCAAAAAACGTGCTGTGCTGAACATAAAGAATGATGATGACAAATGTTTTATGTGGTGTGTTCTGGCAAGACTGTACAGTGTAAAGAAAAATGCAGAAAGAGTGTCTAACTATCATGCATACAGAAATAAACTAAACTTTACTGGTATTGAATTTCCTGTCAGCATTACAAGCATTGACAAATTTGAACAGCAAAACAAACCCATCACCGTAAATGTTTACACGTGGGATGAGGAAGATGAACTGAAACCAGTCAGAATATCAAAGAACTCACCAACGATTGGCGATTGTGATACTAACCATGTTGACATGTTACTAATGACTGATGGTGTAAAATATCATTACACTTTGATTCGTACAATGAGTAGACTGATGGCGAGCACAAGCAATCACAATAGTAAACAAGACTTTTGTAGGCGATGTCTCTTGCGTATTCCATCAATTCATGCAGCACTTATACACAAGCAACATTGTAAGAGCGTTGATGATGCGGTTGTGAAGTTAACAACACCACCGCCAGACAGCAAAGTGTATTTTAAGAATGTATGCAAACTACAGAAAAGTCCTTATGTTGTTTATGCTGACTTTGAATCTATCATTGTGCCATATGAAGGACCTTTACCAAAAGACCTACCTAAAACAGTAACTCTAAGTAATCATCAAGTCTGTTCATATGCATTTATTGTTGTTAGTTCAGATGGTAAACATTCTAAACCGCAATTGTACAGAGGACCTAATGCAGCAAAGAACTTCTTACAGCAAATGAACCAAGTGCGAAATGACTGCTCCAAACAACTGAATCTTTCAGACATTGTTATGAAACCTGAAGACCAAGAACAGTTTAACTCTACCACACAGTGTTGGATATGCGAACAAAGTCTAACACCAAACACAGACAATCCAATAGTAAGAGATCATGATCATGTAAGTGGGCAGTTCCGAGGAGCAGCACACAGCAAATGTAATCTACAATTAAAGTTTGATCCTAAGACTTGGAAGCTTCCAATCTTCTTCCATAACTTGCGCGGTTATGATTCACATCTGATCATGCAGGCAGTAACTGATGAATACAAAGCAAGATGCATTGCGCAGTCTTCAGAAAAGTACATGGCCTTTACTCTGAATAGTTTATACTTCTACGATTCTGCTCAACATCTGATGGGAACACTTGAGTCTTTATCTTCATCACTAACTGCTTTCCCAATCACATGTAAGTACTTTGACAGTGACTTAGTTAGAAAGGGAGTCTATCCATATGAATACATGGATTCGTGGGAGAGGTTTGATGAAGATGAGTTACCACCAAAGGATGCTTACTTCTCACGGCTGAAGGGTAAAGGTATAAGTGACGAAGACTATGAACACGCTAAGACTGCATGGAATAAATTAGGATGTAATACAATGGGTGATTATCATGATCAATATTTGTTGGCTGATGTTTGTTTACTTGCAGATATATTTGAGAATTACAGAAGAACATGTATGAAGCACTACAATCTAGATCCTTCACATTACATATCTGCACCAGGCATGAGCTGGGATGCATTTCTTAGATTTACAGGAGTAAAGATTGACTTGCTATCAGATCTACCTACACTTCAGATGATTGAAAATGGACTACGTGGAGGAATCAGTATGGCTTCACACAATTACTGCAAAGCCAACAACAAATACTTGGACGACTTTGATCCTATGAAACCTTCTAATTACATCATGTATCTAGATGCAAACAATTTGTATGGTTGGGCAATGTGTCAGACGCTTCCACTTCGGAACTTTAAGATCTATTCAGGACCATTTTCACAATGTGTTGTGCTGACAATATTAAAAGCAGGCCCAGACAGTCGAAAGGGATGGATACTAGAAGTTGACTTAGACTATCCACTATCACTTCATGATCTACATAATGATTATCCTTTAGCGGCTGAGAGGTTAAAAGTAAACCCAAGAGAACCTCCAAAGCTGGTGCCCAATCTGTTTCACAAAAAGAAGTATGTGTGTCACTACAGACTGTTACAGTTTTACATTAGACATGGATTAATTTTGAAGGCTGTTCATCGTATAATTTTATTTGATCAAGAACAGTTTATGAAACCTTACATCATGAAAAACACAGAACTGAGAACCAAAGCCGCTGATGCATCAGAGAAAGACTTTTTTAAACTGATGAACAACAGTTGCTTTGGTAAGACAATGGAAAACCCACACAAGAGAAAGGATGTTAGACTTGTTACAAGAGAAAATGAGGCCATCAAGCTGACATCCAAACCACAGTATCAAGACTTTAAATACTTTCATGAACAGCTGTATGGTATCTTAATGAAAAAACTTGTAGTCAAGCTTGACAAACCAGTATTCATAGGCTTTACTGTGCTAGAGTTGTCAAAACTGTTGATGCTTGAGTTTTTGTATGATTATTTGAAACCAAGATATCCCAAATCGAGAGTACTTTACACAGACACAGATTCATTCTTACTTGACATTCCAGCGGATGACATTTACAAAGATCTAGAAGCTGAAAGTCCTGCAGTAAAAGGAAAAGATTCTTTTTATGACACTTGCGACTACCCTAAAGAATCACCATTGCACTCAAATGTTAACAAGAAGGTTATTGGAAAGATGAAAGATGAAATGAATGGGAAGATAATTAAGGAGTATGTTGGATTGCGTGCAAAGATGTACAGTGTTGCAAGTGAGAAAGGGGTGGTTAAAAAAGCAAAGGGTGTAAGCAAACAGGTTGTAAAGTCGAGCATATCGCATGATAACTACAAGGAAGCACTGTTTCAGAAGCGAGTGTTTCACCATGACAACCCTAAGATCAGTTCCGCGCTTCATCAGATCAACACAACTATTGTAAACAAGAAATCTTTAGATGCTAATGACACAAAGCGCGTTTATTCATCACCAGAATATTCTTATGCAATTGGCCACTGGAGAACAAACGCGGCTTCAAATAGTCTGAGTGTGTAATAAGAATTTTTGTCAATCGGGAAAACCCGCTATGACAGCTTTGTTTTGACTGCAGTGGGGTAGAGGACGTCGTTGCTTGCGTTAGGGAAGTGTTTGTGAAAGGGGAGTATGCTTTGTTGAGTTTTAAAGCAGCCACCAAGTACACTTATCAAAAGCTTGAATCAAATACCCAAGTCAATTGAATAAGTTAACACTCGGCGGCCGCCCGAAGGCAACCTTTGAAGCGAAGTAGAGCAGTGAAGCACGCACGTTTTCCCAGCCGGATCCACCGGTTATTCTGAAAACATAAACAAAAAGAATGAAAACTTGTAGCTAAGGAGGGGAAATGCAGTTCCTCTACTTAGTTACAGGTAAACAAATGTATGCTATAGAGAGAAATAACACTGACCAATCCAGCTCATCGTTGCTAAGGAGGGGAAATGCAGTTCCTCTACTTAGTTACGGGTAAACAAATACATATTTAATAGAGCTATACTAAAAATAAACCATTATGCTCATCGTTACTAAGGAGGGGAACTGCAGATCCCCTCGTTGGTTACCAGTAAACAAATGTATGCAATAGAGAGAAATAACACTTACCAATCCAAAAAGCTGCTTCCTCTTCATTGTTTTCCAAGGCTTGATGGATGTGCTTGCGAAGAGACAACATTGTTTTTATTGGAAGATTTAGTTGTTGGAATTTGGGATATGTCTTGAGAAGAATGCTTATGTTAATGAGATCTCTCGCCCATCTAGGTGTTATACGTAACACTTCTAAACAAACACCCTTGAATCTTCCAAAATGTCTACTCCTCAGCACTTCTAAATATTGTCCATAAACAACCACAATTTTTAGGGTATCTGTTGCTTTACTTTTGTATTGTTTTTCACAAACAAGAAGCTTTTGTTTGAGTTCCTCAATATCTGTTGTTCGGCTTGTACTAAACAACAAAGATTCGCTTGTTGAACCATCATAGTACAGATGATTTTTTAGACCCTCTAGGAGCTCCGACCCTCTAAGTGAAGTCAAGACTTTTGATTTCTTTCCCCGTTTGTTTTGGAAGGTAACAGGTATTGGCTTTTTGGGGAGATTTGCTTTCAATTCAAACTCTTCTGCAGCCTTATGTCCTCTCTCTTGGAAAATTGAATCAAGTTGTTTGTAAAATTCAAGAAGTTTTGTATGGTACTCAATGTGTTTTTTTAAACTCTCTAGTTTTTCAGTGTCAACATTCGGTAAATCAATCACCTCAAAGTCTTGACTGAGCCCAGTATGAAGTCCATGATCATCCTGCTCCATACTAGAAGAAGTGTCTGACTGTGATAAATTCCTAACTTCTTGTTCTGTTTGCTGATTCATATTTTCAGGAAGAATTAAATAAGTTGATTGTCTAGAATAATCCAACAGAGCTTGTTGTGCAGCGTTTGCTTCTCTAACTTCCTGGAGCTAACTCTATAGATTCTTGAGACAGGCAAAACACTTTTCTCACAGAAAACACGTCTTCACACCACCACAGCACCAGGAAAAATGACAAAATCACTATGCTATGTTACTATCAACACCAAGTGTTGGGCGGACGTGACGTAACTGTTGCTATTACATGATTTAATCTTGTCTTGCCATTGGAGGAATATAGAAGACAAGCTTGCAGGCCTCGCAAAACACACGCTGGCTGGTTTCCTTCCCAGATCAATACGGTAGTGTTGGGCTTGGCTACGAAGGGCAGATTGGATTAATATTTCAATGGAAACTAAATTTAGCGTTGTATGAGAGAAAGGGGGAATGAACGTTCTGGGTTACTGATTCCGACAGACCCGGAATTGGTTCAAAACAACCTTACTTTACTGTATTTTTTTTTGTATGGATTTATGCAGTATTTTTCTGATTTTGTCGCATGTTTCATTTTAGTAAAAGTTTAGTCCAGAAGCCTATTTTGCGTTAATATTTAGGGTCTGTCGGAATCGGTGAGCCAGAACGTACATTCCCCCTTTCTCTATCATGCAGAAAAAGATGATGATTTCCTTGTTGTCCCTGCTGTGTGTTGGTATTACAACTGGATGCTGGGCTGTTGATGTGAGTATTCCAAAGTGTGTGTGTGTGTGTGTGTGTGTGTGTGTGTGTGTGTGTGTGTGTGTGCGTGTGTGTGTGTGTGTGTGTGTGTGTGTGTATGTGTGTGTGTGCGTGCGTGTGTGTGTTTGTGTGTGTATGTATGTGTGTGTGTGTGTGTGTGTGTGTCTGCCGTCTGTCTGTCTGTCTGTCTGTCTGTCTGTCTGTCTGTCTGTCTGTCTGTCCTTTTCGTGCCTTATTTAAGAAATGTCAGTAAGCTTTCACTATACACTTGCTTTTGCAAAGTGAGTCAGTCTTATTGCGCGGTAGCGCATTATTTGTAATGAGTAACCATATAATATTATTATAACTGTGGAAGCGATCTGTGCGCCTCTTTGTTTTAGACACTATCCCTTTGACAACATTAGTTTACTGGTACTGCAGATTGACGAAAGCGAACACTTCCACGTGGCAAGTCTAGTTGAGCGCATGAAACGGAGTGCACCAGGTGAGTTGAATAACAGCACAAAACAACCACGTAGCAAACCAACTCACTCGCTCTTTCTTTTCGTGTCCCTTTGGTTTCTCTTTCCTTCTGTCTCTCTCTTTTTCTCTCTCTTCCTCAGTTTGTCTCTGAATCTCTGTCTCGGTCTGTCTGTTTTCGCCTCTCTGTCTGTCTCTTCCCTCTGTCTCTCTCTCTTTCTCTTTCTTTTTCTCTCTCTAGCTCTCTATCTCTCTCTCTCTCCCTCTCTCTCTCTCTCTCTTTCTCTCTCTCCCCCTCTCTCTCTTTCTCTTTTTCTTTCTCTCTCTAGCTTTCTATCTCTCCCTCTCTCTCTCTCTCTCTCTCTCTCTCTCTCTCTCTCTCTCTCTCTCTCTCTCTTTCTCTTTTTCTTTCTCTTTCTCTCTCTAGCTCTCTAGCTCTCTCTCTCTCTCTCTCTCTCCCTCTGTCTCTCTCTCTCTCTCCCTCTCTCTCCCTCTCTCTCTCTCTCTCTCCCTCTCTCTCTCTCTCTCTCTCTCTCTCTCTTTCTCTTTTTCTTTCTCTCTCTAGCTTTCTATCTCTCCCTCTCTCTCCCTCTCTCTCTCTCTCTCTCTCTCTCTCTTTCTCTTTTTCTTTCTCTTTCTCTCTCTAGCTCTCTAGCTCTCTCTCTCTCTCTCTCTCTCTCTCCCTCCCTCTGTCTCTCTCTCTCTCTCTCCCTCTCTCCCTCACTCTCTCTCTCTCTCTCTCTCTCTCCCTCTCTCTCTCTCTCTCTCTAAAGAACATATTTTTGTAATTCATAAAGCTTTGCCAATTGTAGCTGTCAACAATTGGCAAAGCTTTATGAATTACAGAAATATGTTTTTTATTACATGTATTATGTGGAATTTATGTTACGATTTTCCATCATCATCATTAACATCATCATCATCATCATCATCATCATCATCATCATCATCATGATCATCATGATCATCATGATCATCATCATCATCATCACCATCATCATCATCTTCATCATCATCATTTACACCATATAATCATTGCAAGCATTAGTGTAAACGTTGGTATTGTGTGAATTTTACCGTCGATCACTTTACATGTGAACCTCAATAAACATGTTGCATGTTTCGCTTTCGATTTGTATGTTGCTTACTTTGTCATTTTGTTGTTTGTGTTTTTTTGCTTGTTTGCTTACTTGTCGATTATTTGCTGGGTCGTTCGTTTAATTTGTTTATTTGTCATTTTGCTTTACTTGTTTATCATTTTTTAGACATTTGTATTAGAAGTAAGGACCGGTTGAAAGAAAAGGCGTCGCCTTAAACCTCTATCCTTAAACCTCTATCCTTGAAAAATGAAGTTCCATCATCATCATCATCATCTCTCTCTCTCTCTCTGTCCGACTCTTTCTCTCTCTCGCTCTCTCTCTCTCTCTCTCTCTCTCTCTCTCTCTCTCTCTCTCTCTCTCTCTCCCCAGTCAGTAAACAACGGGTGTACGCGGACACGCGTTCGATTTCGAAAAGTGTTATATTAATTATGCCCGATCCCCCATCCCCACTTGGTCATGAACAGATTGCCTAACCAGTAAACCATTTGAGTCTTGAGTTGAGTCTCTCTCTCTCGCCCCCCCCCCCCCCCCCCCCCAAACCCCCCTCTCTCTCCAACCTCTTTCTTTCACTAACTCACACGCCAACTGGCTTGCAGGCACGCACACACAAAAGCAAGCGCCACGCTCTTTGTCTTTTCTGTTTCTATATGCATATAATTATCTCTTTCTGTGTGTCTCTCTGGCATGGCTACCGGTGTAACACGAGAAAATTACTCCCACGAGATTTTTACTCCGGAGTAAACATTTCGTACGAAAATGTTACTCCCTTTACGAAAAAAGCACTCCCCCATTACACGAGAAAATTACTCCCCAAGACAGGTGAGTTCCGAGTAAACATTTCGTACAAAAATGTTACTCCCCTGACGAATAAATAACGAATAAATTACTTCACCCAAACACAAGCAATTTAACTTCCCATGCCAGGTGTACGAAATGTTTACTCCCTTGTCCCCTGTTAGTCTTGGTGGTGGAAGGGGTGGAAGGAGGGTAGCGCGACATTCGTGTGCGCGAGATCACTTATTGGCATTATCCCTTCGCCCGCATCCCATTTTTGCGTACGAGATTTTTACTGGAAGTAACAAAAATGGGGAGTAAACATTTTGTGGAGGGAGTAATTTGTTCGTGCCTTGGGGAGTTCTTTTCTTGCACGACAGGTGTACTCGGAGTAAGAATTTCGTACCAATTTATTTACTCCGGAGTAAATTTTTCGTGGAGTAAAAATTTCGTGTTACACCGGATCTTTGTAAATGAGAAACTCTATTGACCTTTGGAATCTTATCTTCACAAAGGCACAACAACATAATATGGCCAAGCAGGCCACAGCCAACTTTTCTCATAACAGTATTAATTATATCACAGTCATGGCTTTGACCTGAAAAGGAGATGACGCAAGAAAGTATATCTATCCTGTTGGCACTCGCTGTCGTTTATCTCTTAACCTACAAATATCGCAAGAGCGGATTATTTTATTTACAACCGTGGTATCATTGTCTTGACATAGTTCAATCCCTGTGACACCATCGAAAGCGTGTTTGTCTTGAAGCCATTGCCGTCACCTCAATGTCAAGGTCTTGACCCGGCATGGGTTAAAGGCACATTTCTTTCAATTGTGACAGGGGAGGCTACCACTCCTTTCACAACGGACTCTGCACCCGGGTTGTTGGCTTTAAAGTCAACACCTGTGGTTTGTAGAGTTCTGTTTGTGATGGGGTCTGGTGGTTTCCGATTGTCTGTATGTTCATGGAAACCTTCGGGTTTGCATAACAGTTTTTATAGGGCTAATTTCTTAGCCCTAACATTTTCAATCCTGTTTGATTGCACTTAGCTTCCCGAGGTGATCGTAGTGTTTCGGCACTCGGTTACATCTGGCGCTGCGAGCAGGATGGGACTCGGCATGATTTCTTCAGGTAATGGCATAATATGACCACTGAACATCACAATGAAAACCAGCGGCTCACCATCTCAAATCTGGCCATTATAGGGGTTAAGAACATCTCTCCATTTGGACACCTACCAAAAATTAACACACAAACTGCTTCCTGTGCAGAGTGCGAATTTCATGATGCATTATTTTTTGTCAGATTGCCACTGGAAACCGTTTACGAATTATTTCATCAAACCTGTCCCAGTCTGAACTCTGTCCCACTTTGAGCAGAAAGCGCATGTGTACGTGTCCCAGTGAAGGGTCGATGGCCTTATCCCATTGACACTCCAAGAACTGAGACAGTGGAGCAATCGTCTGTTAACTTAATTGTGGATGCATGCATGTGTGTGTGTGTGTGTGTGTGTGTGTGTGTGTGTGTGTGTTTGTGTGCGTGCGTGCGTACATGTGTGCGTGCATACGTGCGCGCGCGCATGTGTGTGTGTGTGCGGGCGTACGTGCGTTTGTGCGTGCGTGTGTGTGTGCGTGTATGTGCGTGCGTGCGTGCGTGTGTGCGTGCGTGCGTGTGTGCGTGCGTGCGCGTGTTTGCACGCTATTCTGTTTATGTGTGTGTACAGTGGATATCCATGGTCACTCGTTGGCTACTCTTCATGCTGAGGACGTGGACACTGGCCAGCTCCGTAGGTCAGTAATCACGTTCTCTATAGACCAAATATTACCTTTGTTGTTGTTGTTGTTGTTGTTGTTGTTGTTGTTGTTGTTGTTGTCGTAATGGGTCGTAAAGGTAAATGACCAGGTGACCATACGTATTAACATGTATATATATATGAATGTGAAAACCTATCGTAAAGCCAGAAGTTGCATCCTTTTCTTTCAGACTTTCTTTAATCACGCCGGATAAATAGTTACATCGTGTAAACTTGAGGTGGGTGGCAGTATATTCAGTGCTCAGAGAGCCGCCAAACATCCTGCTCTTAGCTTTTGGTAGTTGAAAAATGTTCAGTATATACTTTTCTTTGAATCCACGATATTACATTTGCTTAAATGCGATTTTAACCGTAGCTTCAGCATCATTAACTCTCTCAGGTACGTACTTTTTGTGGAATATTGGGACGTTTGGCCCTTGCACGCGACCCACTTATGCAGTTTTCACATGCTGTAATGTCATGAGGACCGGCACGGTTGGCCTAGTGGCAAGGCGTCCGCCCCGTGATCGGGAGGTCGTGGGTTCGAACCCCGGCCGGGTTGTACCTAAGACTTTAAAATTGGCAATCTAGTGGCTGCTCCGCCTGGCGTCTGGCATTATGGGGTTAGTGCTCGGACTGGTTGGTCCGGTGTCAGAATAATGTGACTGGGTGAGACATGAAGCCTGTGCTGCGACTTCTGTCTTGTGTGTGGCGCACGTTATATGTCAAAGCAGCACCGCCCTGATATGGCCCTTCGTGGTCGGCTGGGCGTTAAGCAAACAAACAAACAAAAAAATGTCATGAGTTAGCTACAATGTATCAAGGATTATGTGGTTCGACCGTTTTCTTGTGTCTTAAACCATTCAGGTTTTATGACGTTTTGTAGTATGATACCCACACATGAGTAGGTTACAGAACGCATAACAACTGCGGGAAAGACTTGTTACGACACGCATTACACTCATGTTACAGACCACATAACCACAGAAAACCCTTTTGTCGACATAAGATGAGAGCTACCCACTTTTACACGCCCAAAAGGTGAGCAGAGAAGTGTAAGAAGCTGACACTGAGACCGTGCATGAAGAAAAGACAAACGCTTTATTTCAGCAAGTTTTTCTTCACCATTGGAATGTGCTTACCCCATGGCACGGAAGTTCCTCCGCCACGGGACAAATATGGCCAATCTAGAGGACTATAGTAACAAAACTATCATTTTCAGGCCAATGTGGAATGACTAAACAAAGTTTAAGATGGGAGAGAGACTTAGACTTAGACTAAGAACATTTTATTGACATAAAGGGTAAACATTTTAAGCCAAGGGCCTAATCTTACAACGTGCCCTTTACATTCACACTAACACATCCGCACGCATATAAACAACATAATATGATGAATTCATTATAGGCATAACAAGTAAATGTACAGTAAATAAGCATAAGCACCACGGCCGCACGAAACACAAAATC
This sequence comes from Littorina saxatilis, assembly GCF_037325665.1. Lineage (NCBI taxonomy): Eukaryota > Metazoa > Mollusca > Gastropoda > Littorinimorpha > Littorinidae > Littorina > Littorina saxatilis. Next base: position 43,176 of record NW_027126295.1, on the reverse strand, counting down.
TAATATACGAAGTAAAACAATATGAATACTATATGCTATGAATATGTAATATGGCGTGAATATAATTATTTAGTAACTAGAGGAATACCCGGCTTCGCCGGGGTGAATCGCGAGACAGAGACAGACAGCGTGGCGGTTCATCACAATTACCTCTGCAAGCGAAGTCCTGTCAAACGGGATTGAGCATTTTAGAGCTTATTTCTTAGCCCTATATTATCTGTTGTGGCTTCTCAAATGCCAGAACATACAGACAGACGAAAGCCGCTAGACCCCATCACAAACAGAACTCTACAATCAACAGGTTTTTTCCCACACACACACACACAAACACACACACAGAGAAGCCGTATATATATATATGTATATCTATATCTATAAATATATAGAGATAGGTGAGAGTGTATTTTTTGCGTGGCTATAAATTGATTCGACCTTTTCACTTTGACAGTAAGAACAACTTACGGGTGCAAGGGAAGCGTTCTGGACAGCGCAGTGACATTCTAAAAATAGTACCTCAGAAACGGGAATTTGGGGTGAACGGCGCGACAGAGACAGACAGCGTGGCGGTTCACCACAATCACCTTTGAAAGGCGAAGTCCTGTCAAACGGGATTGAGAATTTTTGAGCTTATTTCTTAGCCCTATATCATCTGCTGTGGCTTCTCACATGCCAGAACATACAGACAGTTAAAATTAATATTAAAAGTCCTACGGTTTTGAGCCATTAAGGACTTGAGTGTTTGTCCGCTTTCAAAAAGAGGAAAGAAAGAAACAAAAAATAAGGAGAGGAGGGCAGGGGGTGGGGTTGAGTTGATAATGCTCTGTGGAATTTGTTAAAAAGACAGTTAGTTAAAATTAATATTAAAAGTCCTACGGTTTTGAGCCATTAAGGACTTGAGTGTTTGTCCGCTTTCAAAAAGAGGAAAGAAAGAAACAAAAAATAAGGAGAGGAGGGCAGGGGGTGGGGTTGAGTTGATAATGCTCTGTGGAATTTGTTAAAATGAAAAGTAGTTAAGATGTTTCTTGGTAAGAATTATAAGTCTGTATTCTATATCTTGAATAACGGGTTTGTAAAATGATTTTTTTTTTTAATTCAAATCGAGTTAAAAAGTGGAACCTTTCAGGATCACCAATAAAACCAAATAGATGAGCAAGTAAGAGGAACACGAACAATAAATCTCAAAACTTTTTACAAATAAAAGGATTAAAATGTAAGCCACGAAGGCCGTGGTAATAAAAACAATATGTACAGTTTGGCGACTAGTGGGCCTTGGGTGAGGATATGTTGTCTAGAGGGTAGTCGCTGGAATCAGGAGGGATGGCGGGAGCCACTCGACCTCAAACTGAAACACGCTAATGTGATAATCTGGGCTTAGTTATACCCACAGCCCCATGTCCGAGTCCCTGACCAGTCGGCACAGCAGCAAGCTGTGTGACCAGCCTAGAGAACTGCTACTGCGCAGATAATCCTGGGGACTCAGACCATGGAGCTGCATATGGTCATATAAGGTTTTGAAGATAATTCTATTTGTAGCGCATGGAGCGAAAATGTGTTGAAATGAATAGGGTTCTCCACAATGGCAGGACTTGTTAAAGATATGGAAGCGGCAGCCGCCGGCACGGAGGCGTCTGAAGATAGTGAGGAGGTTTGTTGGCAGATCGGGGTGTAGATCGTTCATATCAATGGGTTGATAGGACAGAGATGTTACGTACTGACTTCGAATGAGTTTACGGATTTTACTGTAAAACTCGGTTACTGAGTAGCCGATGTTAGTGTTAGCTGGGCTAGATTCTGCCGCTTCTTTGGCAGCGACATCCGCCAGTTCATTTCCCCGGACCCCTACGTGAGAGGGGACCCAGAGAAATGATACGGATGTGCCGGATGAGATTAACTGGTGACATATAAAGAGGATTTCTCTTTGTAGCTCTGCCCGATTTGATGTGTTTCGATGCAGAGCTTGTAATGAAGAGCGCGAGTCAGAGCAGAAAACTACCGCACGCGGTGTGACTGGGAGGTCATTTATAAAAGTGCATGCCATGAGCAAGGCAAATAGCTCGGCTGAGAATATGGAGATGTCTTTATTAAGAGTATATCATACAGACAGACAAAAGCCGCTAGACCCCATCACAAACAGAACTCTATAATACATAGGTTTTTGCCCACACACACACACAAACACACACACACACAGAGAAGCCGTATATATATATGCATATCTGTATCTATAAATATATAGAGATAGGTGAGAGTGTATTTTTCGCGTGGCTATAAATTGATTCGACCTTTTCACTTTGACAGTAAGAACAACTTACGGGTGCAAGGGAAGCGTTGTGGACAGCGCAGTGGACAGCGCAGTGACATTCTAAAAATAATAGTAACTTACAACTGAACGGGAAAGCCACACGAAGGAAGGGAGATAAACGCCAAACACTGGAGAAGATAAGGAAGAGTTACTTATAATGGTGAAATGAACACAAAAACGAAAATGAGTTCAGCGCTGCGCGCTGAGAGCACGTGTTGAAATATCTCATCGATGATATTGTGTCCGGGGTGTAGCTGAATACGGTGTCCAAATTTGAAAAAGATCCACCGAGAACTTTGGCGTTGTGATGTGGTGTAGCGGCTATGGTGTGTCGGTATGGGGGCCCGGGTAAGCTGAGGTGGAACCAAAATAGCTGAGGTGGAACCAAAATCGGTTCCGCGCTGCGCGCTGAGAGCACGTGTTGAAATATCGACCAGGTTGTGTCGTGTCCCGGGTCTACTTGAATATGCCCACCAAATTTGAAGCAGATCCATCGAGAACTTTGGCCGTGCATCGCGCACAGACACACAGACACACAGATACACAGACAGACACACAGACACTAGTCGTATATATATATACTAGAGGAATACCCGGCTTCGCCGGGGTGAATCGCGAGACAGAGACAGACAGCGTGGCGGTTCATCACAATCACCTCTGCAGGCGAAGTCCTGTCAAACGGGATTGAGAATTTTAGAGCTTATTTCTTAGCCCTATATTATCTGTTGTGGCTTCTCAAATGCCAGAACATACAGACAGACAAAAGCCGCTAGACCCCATCACAAACAGAACTCTACAATCCACAGGTTTTTGCCCACACACACACACACAAACACACACACAGAGAAGCCGTATATATATATATATATGTATATGTTATAGCCCAAGTGGGAAATTCTTTGTTCTATGGTCCTCTTATATTTTCACTATCCCCACACTGCCTGAGATCACATTTGGCCATGTTGAAAACCCCAGAAGAACCCTCGCTATAGATTACAATGAAATTTTGAGCCGATGAAGACACATTTTCTAACTAAGACATTACGGGGTTTCAGCGTGACTTTTTATGTCGAGAAGAAAATCTTGTATCAAAACAAAGTTTTTCAAAATTTGGGTCCGAATCGGAGTATCTGTTAGATGGTAAACCCTACGTCTAATAAAGACTCCGGGTTGTATTTTAAGGGGGGGGGGGGGTGTCATTTGGTGTATGTGTGTGTTTGTTTGTAGTATACCGCCATGTTGAAAACCCCAGAAGAACCCTCGCTATAGATTACAATGAAATTTTGAGCCGATGAAGACACATTTTCTAACTAAGACATTACGGGGTTTCAGCGTGACTTTTTATGTCGAGAAGAAAATCTTGTATCAAAACAAAGTTTTTCAAAATTTGGGTCCGAATCGGAGTGGGGGTTATTTTTTTAAGTGTATTTATAACAGCAAACAATAACACACACAGATAATAACACACACACACACAATAACACACACACACACACAATAACACACACACACACACACACACGCGCGAACACACACACACACACACACACACGCGCGAACACACACACACACGAACACACATACACACGAACACACGCACACCTTTTAACTCAGAAATAGAATGAGACGAGGTCAAAGCCGCCTCTGTTCTTTCCTCTCACAGAGAGGGGGGCCGGGGGAAGGGGGGTAAACCAGGCAGTCGCGGCGTACTGGAGCGTGGCATAACGCTGCGGAGCGGCCGCGGTGTTGCCAAAGTTTAAAAGTTCAAAAGTTCAAAGTTCAAAGTTCCCTCTCTGTCTGTCTGTTCTGTCCTGTTCTGTCTGTCTGTCTGTTCTGTCCTCTCTGTCCTGTTCTGTCCTCTCTGTCCTGTTCTGTCCTCTCTGTCCTGTTCTCTCTGTCTCTGTCCTGTTCTCTCTGTCTGTCTGTCTGTTCTGTCTGTCTGTCTGTTCTATCTGTCTTGTTCTGTTCTGTCTCTCTCTGCCTTTCTGCAGTTCACCACTTTTTGACTCGGAATTGTTTACCATTCACTGTGCGATTTTTAGTGCACTAACATTACTCCCCAGAAAATGAGAGAAAAAGAGAGAGAGAAAAATAAAGAGCGAGAATCAAAGTCAACGCATACACGACTGTATTCATTAGTCGCTGCAGTACAGTTTGCTTGGCTGCTTGGTGGAGAAAGGGGGAACCATTCGCATCGTCAGTTCATACCACACCCCTGCCGGACCCCGTTCCGACAAACTATTCGTGCCGAATTGTCCCTTCCTGTTCTTTTTTTTTCTTCTTCTTCGTTTCAAGCCACGACAACGCAGAAACAAGTTAGGACAGATTATCGTTCCTGCTTCTACGAAACGTTCCTGCTCTTTTCTTTCTCACAGAAACAAGTTATATGCTTTCACGTTCACTTAAAAAACAAAAAAAACAACGGGAAAACCACCTCATATCATCTTCCAGAAGCTTAATATTCGATCAAATCAGTAAAACCACCCGTTCTGCTGAAGTCTGTTTTACTACTATCCACACTCGGCTTGTTCGTGCCGTGTCAAAGAGAAAAAAAGAAAAGAATAGTTCTCCCCAATTCTGTATTCTACCCGTTAAACAGAAACTGTATAGTTTTAAAAGATTCGTCCCCCCTTTGATCTCCCTTCAATGTGAATCTAAGAATCGTTCCTGCTCTTTTTTTTTTTTTTTTTTTTTTTTACTCACCACAGAAATAATGAACGGGGAAACACATTTGTGGGTGCTTAGACAAAAATATAACCCGTGTGTATAGTCTATTTTCTGTGGAGTCTGCTGCTGCTGCTGCTGTCGTCTCTTGTGTGTATCATCACAATTTGTGTGTGTGTGTGCCGCTATTATTTATAATTCCAGTTACTCTTTTAGTGAGAGATTTCCGAGGACACTAACTCTTTAATGTTATTGAGACAGACATAAAACTATAGCGTATAGAGAAGTTTCTATACACACACACACACACACACACACACACACACACACACACACACACACACACACACACACACAAACTCAACAACAAACAAACCCATGAGATGCCACAGTGCACTCGGAATCAAGTCATTGGAGAAGAAAAAAAAAAACCTTAAATACTCTTTGTAGAATCTGTAGTGAAAGATCTCCGAGAGAAAAGGTAAGACCTGCTGAATTATGTGTTAACTTTTTTTGCCTGCGATGCAAACAAACTCCCCAACAGAAATAAAAACAAAGAGAAAAAAAGAGCTGACTATTGTAAATAATGTAATAACAGGGAGAGAGTACAGGTCAACACATTGTTTGTTTGTATCCAATAGGTAACTATAAGTGCAAAACGGACACTAGTAACATTTCTGGTAACTAAATACTAAGCGAATAAGAGGGAGTCGATAAACCAGTGCCGACATAAAGAACTGACTTTGCGCGGCTCGCTGTGCCGATGATGACTTGTATAGTCTGTGTGAACGAAACAACGCAACTACTATAGTGGAGCGGTAGGCTACGGCGCCGGCCGCAGATTGTAGGTCGTCCTGTCTTAAAGTTTATTGACCTCCACAGCCGCACTAATGGCACGTTCTCCAAAAATTCAATGAGAGCCGTGTGCTAGTCACGCTATAGTACCTAATTTCTTCTATCAACAATGATCTTACATGCACCACACAACAGTATGAGTTGAAGTAGTTAGTACTTGTTTGTGTTGTGTGCATGATAATATAGTGACTGTGTAGAATGCATGCATTATAACGGCGGGGCTTTAGTACAAATCACGCTCACATTTCTCTAGGAGGAGTGTAAACTATGTGTTCACTAGACTATGCGATGAGAGCGTTTTGCCAGTATTGCATGAATGGGAAGATTATTTTACGTTACAACAACAACAACAGCGGGCTCACAACAGGCCGCTCACGAGATATTAGATCCGCGGTAGCGCAGCCGAAAGAGTGCCAGACCTTCCCCGCATTCCAACTTGCCCTTTTGACCGAGTGAACTTTCTCACTGGCACCTCGGAAGCATATTGGCAAGCAAGGCAAAAAAACAGGCTAACTAATATGCAGCTTACACCAAACCAGCACAATTTCGTTGTGGTTTTGAGTAAGATAGGTTAACACTGAGACGGTAACAAAATGAAACGAGACAAACAAACAGAAATAGACACAGAGATATAGATTGAAAGAGAGAGAGAGAGAGAGAGAGAGAGAGAGAGAGAGAGAGAGAAAGAGAGATAGAAAGAGAAAATCGACGCGTATATTTAGCTGCCGCAGTCTGCTTGGTGGGGTGGTGGATGGGGGGGGAAACCATTCGCATCGCCAGTTCACATACCCCCCTTCTCCCCCAGTTCATTCCGTTCTGCTGAAGTCTGGGAGTGAGTTTGGTGTCTATGTAAACTGTGTTTACTGGATTATGTGTGTTTATGTATGCGTATGTGTGTGTGTGTGTGTGTGTGTCAACACTGCTGCTTGCGTTATCACAGAGGAAAAGAATCATCTTTTAAAAAAAGAATATTTTCCCCCTCGTTCTTTATTTCACCTGAACAGAAACTGTATAGTGTTTTGGAAAGATTGAGAGAGAGAGAAAAAGAGAGGGAGAGAAAGAGAATGAAAGAAAGAAAAAGAGAATGTAGAATCTGCTGCTTGTCTCTTGTTTTTTGTGCATCACGATTTGTGTGTCGCTATATTTTAGTTGCTTGATGTGTGTGCCTCTGTTAGTATCTGACAGCTGTTGTTCCCTGCTTTGTACCTAACAATAATTTCTTCTATCAAAAATCTAAGACATTATATGCATGCATTATAACAGGGGCTTAGTACCGAAATCACGTTCACATTTCTTGAGGAGTGTTTGGTGTCTATGTAAACTTGCGTTCACTGGACTATATGTGATGGGATCAAAAGCGTTACAACTGGGAAGATTATTTTATCTATGAAAACAAAGGCAGTGTGTTTCCTCCGCCCTGAAAGAGCAAAAAATAGTATCAGTCCGCTGACGGCGTAATATAGTAACAGCACGCTCGCAGGCGAGCTCGCTCAGGAGATTAGATCCACGGTAGTACAGCTGGTGTTGCTATGCGCGGCCGTGTGTGCCGCCGAGAAAAAGAATACACACTGCTATTTCCAGTTCCTTTTTCCACACATCTCCTCAAACTTCCTTGCAAAGATTGGTGTCGAAATCGTAAAGGATTTCAACTATGTTGTTCCCGTGTGCATCAACTTTTGTTTGTGGTTTTTATTCATGTCACAAATTCCTGTTAGCTCCTTGCCTTGAACATTTTCTCTGTACATCAACTTTTGTTTTGTCGTTTTTGTAATATCACAATTTGTTGCTTGCTCTTTGTCTCTGTAAATGGGCTGAACTCGCTTCGTTTTTTTTATTTTTGTTTTTTTTTTACTGTATGGCTCAACTTCTTGTTGAGAGAGAGAGAGAGAGAGAGAGAGAGAGAGAGAGAGAGAGAGAGAGAGAGAGAGAGAGAGAGAGAGAGAGAGAGAGAGAGAGAGAGAATGAGAGAGAGAGCTCCTACGACTAAACTTTTGTTGTTTAGTTGTGTACATCACATCATCTTACAACTTTTGGCTCGGAATGATTGTTACCACCATTCTTTGTGCAATTGTAGTGGCAATGCATTCATAAGAAAATGAGAGATTGCCCGTTCTTCATTTTTAGTGATAGTAACACTTTCAAAAGGTATCAACACTACCGGTGCGTGCCACAAGGGAAAAACAGACTAATAATATTTCCAGCTCCACACCAACGGAAACATATGTTCCGATCTTTCTTTTTTCTCTCATCAACAATCACATGTTTGGGGAGAGAGAGAAAAACAAACAACAAGTCGTAGCAAACGCAGCACTTGTGTGTGTGTGTGTGCGAATCACAGATTGTCTAAAATCGTAAAAAGGGACTTTTTTTTTGATTTTCACATATCAAACAACTTTTAGCTCAAAAACGTATTTTTTCCCCCGTGTGCTGCATTGTCTTTGTTTTAAAATTGCGAATTGTGTCCAAAATAGTGAAGGTGGTCTTCTGAAACTGTCTTGTTGTCGAAATGTGAAAGGATTTTAACTATCATTTTTCCCCGTGTGCATCACACGTTTGCGTTTGCTCTTTGTAAATGTTGTCTACATCAATTTGTTTGTTGTGTAGTTTTATATCTCACAATTTGTGGCTTTGTTCTTTGTCTCTGTTAGGGGCCCCAACTCACTTCGTTTTTGAAGAAAGTCCCCAAATTATGTCGGCGTTTCATTTGTCTTTTGTTTTGTTCTTTTTCATTTTGTTTTCGTTGTCTTATATTGGGACTTATTTTTCAAACTGCGGTCGTTGGGAGATGTGATCAGTCTGACGGCCACCAGACAACCCCACCCTCTCCCGTGGTTATCTGCTTTATATAGATGTTGGTGTAAGATCGATGAGGCCTTGTGATTGGTTGATTTGTGTTTTTGGTTATGATTGGTCGGTCGGTTTTCTCTCGGGCGTTTTGATTGGTTGGAACCGAAGTACTTACCTATTATTCCTACGAGAAAAAAAAGTCCGCATTAGCACTAATTTTGATTGGCTGCTAATAATAATAATAATCATGATATTCCTCCGCGCAGAGAGATATATTATCCTCTTTAAAAAAAAAGTAGTGCTCATTTGCCATAATCCTATATTTTATAAGTACCTTTTTAGCAAAGTGCTCAAAAGTCACTAACACCACCACCACCTCCACTACTACTAACACAAAGACTCATTGTTATTTTAAAATTGTTTCGAAGCGAGTTTTTGGGGGCATACAAAATTAGTTCTCATTGCCAGAATCATATATTATGTTGTAGTCTATAACGGCACTTTTTTTTTAGCATCGTACTCAAAAGTCACTAACACCACCACTTCCACAAAGACTTTTTGTTGTTGAAATTCTTTCGAAGCGAGTTTTGGGGCCAAATAAACAGAAGTTCTCTTTTTGTCAGAATCATATATCTATAAGCCTGCACAGCACTTTTTTGTGTGGATCATCGTACTTAAATGTCCTGACATAATATCAACGCAGAAATGACGGTGAAAGGTTTCCTCCTTCTTTCTTTCTTTCTTTTCAATTCTGAATCTTTTCTTTTTTTTTCTTTGGGTAATTTTGTTTCAAATTGTGTGAGGTGTTTGTTTTTTTTTCTTGTCATTCTTGGGTGTGTGGATGGGTGTTTGGTTTCGAGTCTAGAAATAAAGTTGTACATTATAATTTATGGGAGTGAGAGTAGTAGTACGTTGTTCTTCGTCTTCTTCTTATAAAACTGTTTTGATTGAGATGACTACTGATATATGTGGGTAATTGTAGTGAGCGGCAAAAAGTTACTCCCCCCCAGTATACATTATTAATGCCCAGACACAACTTCGACACAGAAATGACGGTGAAAGGTTCCCCTCTTCTTTCTTTCTTCTCAATCATAAATCTTCTTTTTTCTTTGGTAATTCCGTTTCAAATTGTGTGTGAGTTTTTGTTTTGTTTCTCATTCTTGGTTTTTGGGAGTTTTGTCTGAAATAAAGTTGTACATCGTAATTTCTTGCTCGTCTTCTTCTTATTCGTCTTCTTTTTAAAACTTTTTGTTTGAGATGACTGATATAAGTTGAGCGAGAAAGTTACTCCCTCTTCTTTGACAAACACTAATACCCCTTTTTGACACACACACACACACATCACCACATGAAGAGAACGGGAAAAGAACCTCCTCTTTTTTCTTAATTTCTTTTCTTATTTTATTATTAATTGTGTGTGTGAGTTTCTCATTCTTGGTTTTCGGGAGTTTTGTCTGAAATAAAGTTGTACATCGTAATTTCTTGCTCGTCTTCTTCTTATTCGTCTTCTTTTAAAAAAAAACTTTTTGTTTGAGATGACTGATATAAGTTGAGCGAGAAAGTTACTCCCTAGTATACATTAATGTTCAGACACAACTTCGACACAGAAATGACGGTGAAAGGTTCCTCTCTTTCTTTCTTCTCAGTCCTGAATTCTTTTTTTTCTTTAATTTTATTTCAAATTGTGTGAAGTCTTTTTTCCCTTGTCATTCTTGGGTTTTTTTTGGAGGTGTTTGTTTTCGAGTCTGTGTTTGAGATGACTGATATAAGTTGAGCGAGAAAATTACTCCCATTCTTTTTGCAAACACTAATACCCCTTTTTGACACACACATCGCCACATGAAGAGAACGGGAAAAGAACCTCCTTTTTTTTCTTAATTTCTTTTCTTATTTTATTATTGTGTGTGTGTGTGAGTTTTTGTTTTGTTTCTTATTCTTGGTTTTGGGGTTTTATGTTTCGAGTCTGAAATAAAGTTGTAAATCGCGTAATTTCTTGCTCGTCTTCTCATTCGTCTTCTTTTTAAAACTTTTTGTTTGAGATGACTGATATGAGTTGAGCGAGAAAATTACTCCCATTCTTTTTGCAAACACTAATACCCCTTTTTGACACACACATCGCCACATGAAGAGAACGGGAAAAGAACCTCCTCTTTTTTTTTTATTTCTTTTCTTATTTTATTATTAATTGTGTGTGTGTGTGAGTTTTTGTTTCTTTCTCATTCTTGGTTTTGGGGTTTTATGTTTCGAGTCTGAAATAAAGTTATAAATCGTAATTTTATGAGTCGTTGTTATTCGTCTTCTTTTTAAAACTTTTTGTTTGAAATAACTGATATATAAGTTGAGCGAGAAAGTTACTCCCATTCTTTTTGCAAACACTAATACCCCTTTTTGACACACACATCGCCACATGAAGAGAACGGGAAAAGAACCTCCTTTTTTTTCTTAATTTCTTTTCTTATTTTATTATTGTGTGTGTGTGTGAGTTTTTGTTTTGTTTCTTATTCTTGGTTTTGGGGTTTTATGTTTCGAGTCTGAAATAAAGTTGTAAATCGCGTAATTTCTTGCTCGTCTTCTCATTCGTCTTCTTTTTAAAACTTTTTGTTTGAAATAACTGATATGAGTTGAGCGAGAAAGTTACTCCCTCCTCTTTACAAACACTAATACCCCTTTTTGACCCACACATCGCCACATAAAGAGAACGGGAAAAGAACCTCCTTTTTTTTCTTCATTTCTTTTCTTACTTTATTAATTGTGTGTGTGAGTTTTTGTTTTGTTTCTCATTCTCGGCGTGCTGCTCCAACAACTTTACAGCTTTGTTTCTTGGCAAAAAATCTCGGACTGCGTATACCGACCCAAAACCACTACTACTGAGACACTTTGAACTGCGTTTTGGATTTTTTGTTTTTGAAGTAGGGCCATTCACATTCACTGTAGCTTTCTCTGGATCAGTTTTCACTCCATTTTTTTGTTGGTGTTGTTTCGAGAACAAAAAGTTGCAATTTTGAAAGCATGGCGAAAGAGTCGGCTAGGAATCTTGATGATGATGATGGTGGTGTTGTTGGCGGATTTGAGCCAACAAAGTTTTTCTTTTCTTTTCTTCGCCCTCTAATAATATTAAGATATCTACAACCAAAAACGCCGCAGCAAACCACACAAACTCCGAGAGAGAGAGAGAGAGGGAAAAATGAGAGAGAAAGAACGGAACCGTGGTAGAAATAGTTATTAGTAGTATAATACACCGCCGGCCCCGCCCACTTCCGTGTGTAGTAAGTTTAGTAGGTCTTATAAATACCGTGGCACAATTCGATCGATTTCACTTCACCGAGGAAGACCCGCGGCCGCGAAAGGCTACTAACCACACATACACACACAGTTGTTGCTACTGTATGTATTGCTACATGTATTGCTACTATTGCTACTATTGCTACTACTACTACTACTACTACTGGCATATTTACAACAACTATCTTTTTTTCCCTGGCATGATCATGATCTCGTCAGAACAAAAATCGCCACTAGACCTTACTATTTCGGGAGGAGAAAAAGGAAACAGACAAGCAGTAGAAGAAAAAGAAAAAAAAGCGATGACCAAGAGAGGTCGAAAGCGGAAATGTCGAAATATATGGAGCAGCAATTACATCAAGAAAGAATTAGAAGCCTGTAGTACTAGTACTCAAGTAACAAACCCGATGGTGATGGATACTGACGATGATGATTATGATGAGGAAATAATAGACGAAAGTACTAGCGATAATGATTCTATTATAACGTGTACTTCGGACGGTGGTGGCAGCGTGTTGGTGGACGAAAGGCTATTTGAAGAAGAAATACAAAATGATTGGCCCTACGAATATGTATTCTCACCAAAGAAACCAAAAAAAGAGCCTCTAGTAGCGCGGCGACCATCATCATTAAGAAAGCAGCAACAACCTACTCGAAAGAAAGTCAAATTCACCACCTTAACTCCTCTTCCTCCTTCAGTTTTGACCAGTCTCGGTACAGAACAACAGCAGCAGCACCACCACCAGCAAGAACAAACAAATCACACAGAACAACAAATCGAAATTGATTGTGAAGAAGAAGAATCTCTCATCATGCACAACAACCATCTTACCACCACCGGCGCGGCCTCTTCTTCTGATCATCTTACTACACCTGACACTATTAACAACGACGACAAGTTTGACGATATCCTCAGCTTTATTGCTGATGAAAATGAGTTTGAAGATGATTTCTACTATCAGAATATAGTCTACGATCCGCCGACAGACGCCCCTCTATCGGTTTTGTTTGATTGAAGGGAGAGATCGAGAGAGATGGCCAGCCACACCCCTCCCCGGTTTTTTTTTCATTGGTCGCTGTGTTTTAAACTAGTGTATGTGTGTGACTTTTTTTACTTTTAGTCTTGTATTTTTCCCATAGAGAAAATGTACAAAAGAGGGGGCGCGCCCCTCTCCTGATTCTCTCTATACAAAAAAAAGAAGAATTCGGATGTAATAATGTTATCAAATGTATACTGATGGCCGTAGTATTGGTATGGAAATTCTCGCCGGTCAAGGTTTACCTCAACCATGACTTTTTGCCCGAAGTAGTAGTAGAAGTAGTAGTAGTAGCCACAGAGATTGCGGTTTTGGATGATGAGGTAGATTTTTTGACCGCCAAACGAATTCTTCCTCACCACCCAATGAACGGTCGACCACCTCTTATAACGGCCGCGAAGTTTATCTCACTATAGTTGCAGACCTCGTTGGGCTGTAGATACTACTACATACTGTTTTGGACTTGATAACAGGTTTTCTTGAGAGATCCCACTCTGTATACGAGAATCAGACTATGTTTAAGAGCAAAACAAGTTGACGCTGCTTTTTTGTTTGTTTGTTGCTTCAAGCTTTTATAAAATTGAAAAAATATATCACCCGGCCGGGGGCGGTGGTTGTGGTGGTAGTAAAAGGCAGACAGCAATTGAACGGGCCGTGATGAAGTCTGTGTGATGGCATTCCACTAATAGTTATTGGTGGAAGAGAGAGAGAGAAAGAGAGCCGGTCGGAAGTCAAAGACTATACACACATCAACCAAAAAAAAAAGGGATAGCTGAATGAAAGAAGAAGAAAGCAACAGGAAAACTGAGGAAAAAAAAGGGATAAAAACAAAATGGAAAAAACAAATATTTTAACGAGAAGAAGATTGATTTGGTGAGATCAAAACAATTATTATTATTATTATTATTATTCAGTCATTCTACACTGAATGATTGTATAGAGGAAGCACTAGACGGCGCTGATCAGTCTTTCTCTCTCTCTCTCTTGAAGTAAATGTTTGTTGTTTGGAGGGGAAGGGAGAAGACTTCACCTCCTGAGAAACTCTAAACATTATCATCATAATATAGTCTTGAGTGACATCCCGCCACAGTTTGTTGTTGGTGGGGCTGGCTGGGCATGTAGTAGTAGCACACATGATCTTTTCAGCCTGTCTACAGGTCCTCCCTTCTCCCCCACCCCCACACCCCGCGCGCAGCCCCCCCCCCCCCTCCCTCCCCTCTCACATGACACACATACACACACACACACCACGTTCTCGCCACGCCGCCAACGCTTTTGCTGTAGTACTGAGAGAGAAAGGCCGAATGCTTAGCGCAGGGTTGCCAACTTTCAAGTCCCGGTATCAGAAATATCAGCCAGCAGAGCGGCGACCTTTCTCTCCTCCCCCCCCTCCCCCTCTCCCGTTCCAGAGATCGTTAAAACAACATCGGCTTTTTTTTCTTTTTTTTTAAAGCACTATATTGCTGTCACTAGTGTGACATGATGATGATGATGATGATGATGATGATGATTGATCTACTACTACAACAACAACAACAACAACAAATCTGAGGGTGAGATGGATTAAGTTCTGAAGCAGCACTATACTGCCGACCGAGATAACTATACTACTACTACGTGGCGGCAGCAGAACATGAACAAAGAGAGAGAGAGAGAGAGAGAGAGAATGGGGGAATCTACCTTACACAGCTGGTGCCGGGAGAGAAAAAGTCAGAAACTGAGATAAACGGCAAACGGGTAAAAGGGGACCATTCTCAACTACAACTGTTTTCTTCAACACCGGGTCGGCGACTTGGAAGAAAAACGGCAGAAAACCAACCGGCGCCACACAGTTTTTAGCGAGAAAACTATACAGCTCCGTTTTGCTCGCCTCGGGCGGACCTGGTGGAGAGAACAACCAGAAATTGAGAAAAACGGCAAACGGTCTTTGCCGAGCTGCTGCGGCTATGTTCGACAACCTCTAAAATCGCACACAGCAAGATTTCCCGCAGTTTGTGAATGTGTGTGTGTGTGTGTGACTTTTTCTCTCTCTCTCTCTTTCTTTTTCCCTGTATAAAGTTTTTCTTCAATCAATATTCCCGCTCCCCTATCGACACACATAGCAGCCTTTAAATACCATATGTTAACACTGACTAGCCGGCACAAACCCTTGTGCCCTCAACGAGGACGGATCATCGACTATACTGGAGCAGCAAGCAAGCAAGCAGCAGCAAGCAGAGAGAGAGAGAGAGAGAGAAAGACAGAAGGAGATCGAGCCACTGACCACAACAACAACAACAACAACTATGGCCGCGACTCGAGGGATTATAACGACAACAACAACAACAACAACAACAACTGGTCATGCTGAAATGGAGCAGCAGCGGGACAATGATGAGACACTTACTACATATTCATTATATATGCAGGACCCCCGCCTGAAAAATCGTCGGATTATGACGGCCGCCGGTGGTGGTACAACGACTAGAGGTCAAAAGCGGAAACATGGCCGGGACTCTGACGACTGTTTTATTGTGGAGCTAAAAGCGGCGACGACCAGTACTACTCCTGCGATGATGGCGGCCCCTGGTGACGGTACGCGGCAGGCGCCGGTACTAGTCGTGATGGACTCTGATGATGATGACGACGATAATGACGATGACGAAAATACTTCCGAGCAACAGGAGGAGGAGGAGGAAAAGGAGGAGGAGGAGGAAAAGGAGGAGGAGGAGGAGGAGGAGGAGGAGGAGGAGGAGGAGGAGGAGGAGGAGGGGGAGGAGGAGGAGGAGGGGGAGGAGGAGGGGGAGGAGGAGGAGGGGGAGGGGGAGGACGCCACCACCTCTACCATGCAGTTTCCGTATGGCGAAAGCCGCGGAGATATGGACGAAAGAGCGGAACGGCAGCAAAGGTTGGCGTCGATATCGACATCCTATATGGACGCTGAAACATTTCAGCGACTGAAACGCGTTCTCGGGAGTATTGACGCGAAATGCGCCGCTGGTGTTTCTGCAGTTAACGAATTACTGAACCGCCGGCCTAGCAGTGTGGCCGCACCACCAGCGCAGCCCCCTCCCCCCTCCTCCCAGGACACTAACACACAATGATGAAACCTCCTTCCCCCCTCCCCCATAATAAGTGTGTTTATAGTATAATAAACCAATATATAAGGACTCTGGTGGCTTCCCCGCTTATATGTTTTGTATGTGTGTGTGTGTGTGTGTGTGTGTGTGTGTGTGTGTGTGTGTGTGTGTGTGTGTGTGTGTGTGTGTGTGTGTGTGTGTGTGTATCCCAAGAGGGTAGCCTGGCGCAGGTCGCCGAACCCACACATATACATACACGGCCCCAGTGAAAAATACACACTCACACACACGCAACACTCACACGAACACTTACACGCAACACTCACTCACAAACACACGAACACGCAAACACACGAACACGCAAACACACGAACACGCAAACATACTCACTCACAAACACACGAACACGCAAACACACTCACTCACAAACACACGAACACGCAAACACACGAACACGCAAACACACTCACTCACAAACACACGAACACGCAAACACACTCACTCATAAACACACGAACACGCAAACACACTCATTCGCAAACACACGAACACGCAAACACACGAACACGCAAACATACTCACTCACAAACACACGAACACGCAAACACACTCACTCACAAACACACGAACACGCAAACACACTCACTCACAAACACACGAACACGCAAACACACTCACTCATAAACACACGAACACGCAAACACACTCATTCACAAACACACGAACACGCAAACACACTCACTCGCAAACACACTCACTCACAAACACACTCACTCACAAACACACGAACATACACACCGTATAAAGCAAAAATAAAATAAAAAGCGTTTCTAAACGTGTTTCCAGTTCCTCCAAAAAAAAATATAAAAAATAAAAGAATGACAAATAATCAAATAAGTAAAACACACACAACGACAGAGGGCCCGGTAGCCGCTCAGTCTGCCATAAGTACAGGTGGCTGAATACAGCTAAACACGCAGACACCTGGGTAGCGCGACTCCGTTGCTGTTAGCTTTCCACTGGGAGGAAGCGACCCGAATTTCCCAGCAATGGGACAATAAAGTAATGAAAATGAAATGAAAAAAACCCCGAGTGAAACCTATACACACCCCTATACCGGGGGTGTGCAATGAGAGTGTGTGTGATTGTCCGAACGAGTGGGTTGTATCTCTCTCTCTCTCTCTCTCTCTCTCTCTCTCTCTCTCTCTCTCTCTCTCTCTCTCTCTCTCTCTCTCTCTCTCTCTCTCTCTCTCTCTCTCTCTCTCTCTCTCTCTCTCTCTCTCTCTCTCTCTCTCTCTCTCTCTCTCTGTGCGCTGTGCAGTGATGCCGTGTGAGATGAAATTTTATACGGCCAGTAGATTGCAGCCATGTCGGCGCATATTTACCTTTCACGGCCTATTATTCCAAGTCACACGGGTTATAGGTAGACAATTATTAACTGTGCCTAAGCAATTTTGCCAGGAAAGACCCTTTTGTCAATCGTGGGATCTTTAACATGCACACCCAATGTAGTGTACACTGGGGGGAGAGTTCGGACACTGAAGAGAGTCTGCACACAAAGTTGACTCTGTGAAAAATAAATTTCCGCCGAACCTGGGATCGAACTCACGCTGACAGCGGCCAACTGAATACAAATCCAGCGCGCTACCACTAACTGAGCTATATCCCCGGGAAAAAGGAGTTGAACTACTACAAAACAACAACACACACATTTTTTCCTGCTTTGTGTGCGTATATATATAGAGAGAGAACGATCGGTGAGACAAAATTTCACCTTTTTCTTTTTTCTTCTTGTGAGATTATGGATTTCTGTACTACGAGGAGGATAACGAACACTAAGGTCGACAGCGTAGCACTAATATCATCAGCAAAGACAGAAGCAGTCTGTGAAATGGGAATTCCAGAACATATAGTCATGCAAGTTATTGAAAATCGACGCCTAGATTTTGCTGATGGAGAATTCGACAGCGTAGAGAAACTTTATCTCGCAGCTTACGAGATCGCACAGAGTCCGGAGAAACAGTCAGAATTAGCAAGAAAACTGTACTTAGCCGAAGAAAAAGAAGAAGAAGAAGAAGAAGAACGCCGTCGTCGTCGTCGTTGCGAACAACTAGTTCCTCGAGCGTCGTCGTCGTCGTCGTTTGCACTAATAAAGGAACGCGTACGATTCTTAGCCAAAGAAAACCAGAACTTGAGAAACCGTAAATTCTGCCGAGCTTGTTTAAAAGTGGAGCTAGCTAACAGTGGTATTACTTTCTTACCCTGCGGACATTTTCTCACCTGTGAAAAATGCTCGAACATCTTTGACGATTGTTTGGCTTGCGGCAAGAAAATCATGGGGACCGTCCGCACATTTCTGTCGTAAAAGTGAGTAATTATTATTTTGTGTCAACACACACAGCCACCAATTTTTCCACCACTACCCCCCCCCTGTCCAGGCAGAATATTGAAATGAAATTGGAAGGAGAGAGAGAGAGAGAGAGAGAGAGAGAGAGAGCCGGCCAAAGACTATACACACAACAAGGGGGGAAAAAAAAAGACAAGACATTTTTCTGAGGAAGACAATAAGACTGGAGCCTCAACATATAGTAGTCTAAAAACAAACCCATATACTACTACTACTACTAACGGATAGTGCCGCAAGGGGAGATAACAAATAATGATGGGTCCTTCCACAAAGCTGCATCATTGTACCCAAAAAAAAGCGTGACACGACACACTGCTTCGTGAAAATTGAAAGTGTCTGAAATAAACAAATTGAACTAGTGTGTCAACCGTCAACAAACAAACATCATCGTCTGTGTGAACAAATCCATTTAACATTGAGTTTACCGTCATGTAGCTGAACAACGATGTAGGATTTAGACTGGTGGGAGGGAGGAGCTAACAAATCATCGCCTATTTTCGCCGCCGCGGCGCACTTGACGTCAGCGGGCATGTGCTTTTGTGACCCGTGATTCGATTGGTCCGCCGGCTGGGCCGGCTTGTGAATGAATGTGTTGTGAATGGAATTCTTTTTGTGGTGACGCCCCGTCATTGATATGCGACTCTGAAGCAAGCCGCCGGGCCCGGTAGCAAGGCAAGCCAGCCCAGCCCAGCCCAGCCACAGCCGCTGCGCCACGTCTGACTCTATATCGATTTTTTTTGACTGTACGGGCAAATTTGCCGCACGGTTGTTTTCCCTCCCCCCCTTGACATCTCTCCCAACATTTCGTACGTTTCTTTTCGCGATTTTCACTTTTTGAGCAAAAGTCCGCGCCCCAAAATAATATCAGATCCCGGGCCAAGTTGTTCTTCCGTTCTTCTTCTTTCTCCCCCCTTCCCCTCCAGGGTGTGTGTGTGTGTGTGTGTGTGTGTATAAATGCCGTACGGGTCAGCTCGAAGGGACACTTGGCCTCACAACCACTACACGAGAGGAGGTTGTTCTTGTCTCAGTTGAATGGTTCTCCTACTACTACCACTCATACTAATAGTACTACCAATACTACTTGTACTTAAAAGTACGTTCTTTTTTCTTAACAGTATGATGGCTAGTAACACACGGAACAACGACGACGGCGGCCGCTGTGGCCGCACGGTGGCACCGACCGGCACGATGATAACAAGAGGTCAAAAGCGAAAACTTCATCGACAGAATACAGTATGGAACATCCAGAAAGACCACGATGAACAGCAACAACAACAACAAGAACAACAAGAACAACAACAAGAACAGCAAGAACAACAACAAGAGCCTAGTGGTGGTGGTGTTGTTGCTACCCCGTGGCAGCGCCCACTGAGAAAACAATTAAAACCCAAGAAAATTGTTAAATTTGCCACCACCACCATTACTACTACCACCACTACCACCAACACCGCCAACAACAGCAGCACCAGCGTGGATGACAAACAACAACAACAACAACAACAACAGTTGGATGAAGTTTTTCCAGACATCAATGATGAAATCGAACTCGACTGCGAAGACGATGATTTTGACGAGGAACCGATGGTACATGACGCGGAACAAGACGTCGACTCTGCGATCGCCACCACCACAACCGTGACCAG
Organism: Littorina saxatilis; assembly: GCF_037325665.1. Lineage (NCBI taxonomy): Eukaryota > Metazoa > Mollusca > Gastropoda > Littorinimorpha > Littorinidae > Littorina > Littorina saxatilis. The sequence goes on along the minus strand of NW_027126295.1, from coordinate 23,140 downwards.
TCAACCACCGCCAGCACCACCCGCGGCAGCAGCCCCAGACGTCATCAACAACACCGACGATGACGACGACGAAAAAACCAATTCCAAAGAGCAACAACAACAACAACAACAACAACAACAACAACAACAGCAAGAGCCCGTCGTCGTCACCACTGCCACAGCCATGCCGCAGTTTTCCGAAGAAGGGATGTCAGCGATAGCACCACCCACGCGGGCGGCCCCGCCGGACACCATCACCACCATCAACAACAACAACAACAACAACAACAACAACAACAACGATGACGACGACGATGACGACGACGATGACGACGACGATGACGACGGTTATTATGTCTGCAGTAGTAGCGAAGACGAGACATACCCGAGCCCACCAACGCTGCCGGACCCCAACACCAACGCCACAACAACAACAACAACAACAACAATGACCAGTCAACCACCGCCAGCACCACCCGCGGCAGCAGCCCCAGACGTCATCAACAACACCGACGATGACGACGATGAAAAAACCAATTCCAAAGAGCAACAACAGCAACAACAACAACAACAACAACAGCAAGAGCCCGTCGTCGTCACCACTGCCACAGCCATGCCGCAGTTTTCCGAAGAAGGGATGTCAGCGATAGCACCACCCACGCGGGCGGCCCCGCCGGACACCATCACCACCATCAACAACAACAACAACAACAACAACAACAACAACAACAACGATGACGACGACGATGACGACGACGATGACGACGGTTATTATGTCTGCAGTAGTAGCGAAGACGAGACATACCCGAGCCCACCAACGCTGCCGGACCCCAACACCAACGCCACAACAACAACAACAACAACAACAACAACAATGATGGATACGATTGACTAATAACACTCCCCCCCCCCCCCCCCTTGTTCAAGATCGGTGGTGGTGGAAGATAGACGAGAGACGTCTAAGTTTATGTCGTTGTTGTATTTTGTTATTATTATTATACGAAGAGAGGTGGTGGTGGTGGCGGTGATCACTGACGTGTGAGATATTATAAAAAAAAAAACACTGGTAGAGAAAGTATACCCCGCCTTTCATTTGTTGGGTATACTCATTCGATTGCCGGGCCAGCTCGCTTGAAGGTACCCCGCTGTTGTCGTCGTTAGATATTGTACGTGTAACATGATATAATAAGTGTGGTGTTGAGTGTAATAAAACTATATATATATATAAAGACTCTTGTGGTTTTCTGTTTGTGTGTCTGTGTAGTGTGTGTGTGTGTGTGTGTGTGTGTGTATGTATGTGTGCGCGGTTGAAAGAAATCTAAAAAATTGAATTCTCCTTCTGCCTCTCTCCATTCTTTTTCTCTGTGTGTGTGTGTGTGTGTGTGTGTGTGTGTGTGTGTGTGTGTAGTGTGTGTAGTGTGTGTATGTGTAGTGTGTCCCAGGAGGATAGCCTGGTGCAGGTCGCCGAACCCACACATATACATACACGGCCCAAGCGAAAAATACACACTCACACACACACACGCACACACATACAACACTCACCGTCACAAACGCATGAACACGCACACACACTTACAAACACACGCACACGCACATACAATACACCACCAACAATAAATGTTTCTGTTCATAATTTATTAAAATCCTAAAAACACAATCCTAAACAATACATAATTACCAGATCGGAATAAAAGCACACAAATTAAATGCTGTCAAAGCAGACGACACAAAACAAACATTTTCTGGGGCAGGGGAAGATAATAAGACTGGAGTTATCCCCCCAACATACAAGTTAAAGACTGACCCATTCTAACGGATAGTGCAGGGGAGATAACAAAAATGGTGATTTAAGAAACTCTCTCTTTGCGAAGAGATTTTGCTTTATAGAGTCTGTATCTGTGGGGTGTGCGTTCGTGTGTCCGTGTGTACTGTGTGTGTGTGTGTGTTTGTGAGTGTGTATGTATGTGTAGTGTGTTTCTGAGTGTGTATGTATGTGTAGTGTGTTTCTGAGTGTGTATGTATGTGTAGTGTGTTTCTGAGTGTAGTGTGTGTAGTGTGTGTAGTGTGTCTCAGGAGGGTAGCCTGGCGCAGGTTGCCGAACATACACGGCCCCAGTGAAAAATACACACTCACACGCAACACTCACCGTCACAAACGCATGAACACGCACACACACTTACAAACACACACACACGCACATACAATACACCACCAACAATAAATGTTTCTGTTCATAATTTATTAACATCCTAAAAACACAGTCCTAAACAATACATAATTACCAGATCGGAATAAAAGCACACAAATTAAATGCTGTCAAAGCAGACGACACAAAACAAACATTTTCTGGAGCAGGGGAAGATAATAAGACTGGAGTTATCCCCCCAACATACAAGTTAAAGACTGACCCATTCTAACGGATAGTGCAGGGGAGATAACAAAAATGGTGATTTAAGAAACTCTCTCTTTGCGAAGAGATTTTGCTTTATAGAGTCTGTATCTGTGGGGTGTGCGTTCGTGTGTCCGTGTGTACTGTGTGTGTAGTGTGTTTCTGAGTGTGTATGTATGTGTAGTGTGTTTCTGAGTGTGTATGTATGTGTAGTGTGTTTCTGAGTGTAGTGTTTTGTGAGTGTAGTGTGTGTGTGTGAGGTGTGTGGTGTTACAGGTCGCCAAATCCACAAGATATATATACGGCACAATAGCGAAATACATAAACACACACACACACACACACACACACACACACACACACACACACACACACACACACACACACACACACACACACACACAAACGACCAAGAGAGAGAGAGAGAGAGAGAGATACACACACATCCATACAAAGGGGAACAACCGCTGCTAAAGAGAGAAAGATTTTCTGACAACGGTTGTAGAACTTGGCATCTTTCTGACAGAGACAACACAGAATCAAAAATCATTCAATAATTCATAAAAAATTATAAATATTTTATTTCATATCAAAACCACACGGACGATAAAAGGCACCGCCCATTTGTTACATACATGTATTTTTTACTCACATGGTCTGAAGTTTTCTACCTGGGCTACAACATATGTTACAAAGAATATTTATTTATTTCGGTGAGACAGTGAATATACCGCGTAGTAAAACATCCTCCGCGATAGTACAACGAGCGGCGTTGTCATTGTCATTGTTGTTGGTGGTAGTGGTGTCTAATCGAGGACGCTTTTTGGTCGTGTGTTTCGGGTGTTGTATTTTGAAATAATCCACGATAGAATGATTGTCCTTTAGAATGTGATGACGATGAAACTCTTCGTTTAACGTCCGACTAATTCGGAGACATTCTTTTTTCAATTTTGATATCTGTCGTCCGCACAGCTGCTTGCCCTTGTAACAATATCCGAATAAACGCTCGTATTCTTTTACGGCGTATTCTATGTAATAGGATACGTCAACAATCGTGCAATCCTCCTCAACTCTTCGACCGACATTTTTGGGATGTTCCACGCGTTCTGAAATCTTTTTAGCGGCGGTATCCGATCTTCGACAAATTACCATCGGTATGTAATCGCCCACCCTCCCGACGTCCGGATCATCCAACGCCTTTAAACGTCGCGTAAGATTCACGTGAGCCGGTGGTAACGTTGTTGTTGCGTATTCGTCTGTGTCTTTACATAACATTGTGAGGTGAACGAAGTTGTCGGAAGAAATAAAATCGCACGTTCCACCATCTCGGCGTAGCCAATCGAGGCATCGCAAGAGTACACTTTCTGCTTTCGGTAGATTTTTTTCCAGGAGAATCAAGTCGAATAAAACGATTAAAAGCCTCCTGATAAATGCGGGAACGTTCCGCTTCACGGGTTTGATTCCTTTCATTTCCAGCCGTTCGTCGCCGTTTTCTTTCTGCACGACCCCGACATAGTTTTTTGCTTTGTATATTATTAAAGAGGAAAAGAGTTTCTCAAACTCGAGTTTGATGGGCTTTTGAAACAAGAGAGCGGTCGTCTCTTCGGCAATTTGTACGGCTAAAGCCTTCGCCCCTTCGGCGGTCAAACGACAGCCCGATATTAAAAGGAAAACACTGTCCGTGTCCCCGTATAGAACCGTGACGTCGCAAGGAAATCCTCTTTGACGGGTGTATGTCTCCTGAATAAATCTGACCGTGCTCTCTAGCATTTGCCGAGCTACAGACGTGATTGTAGCCGCAATAGGTAAGCAGGGTATGATGCCGTGTTTGGCAACTCCGAATTGTCCGTAAAAGGAATTATTCGTCAATTTTAGAGCGAGTTGAGAACTGTCAAGAAGTCTGCGGGTCAAGGGACACTCTTCCATCGCCATTTTTTGCTTCACAGATTTTCGTTTTTCGAGATTGCGTTCTATAATTCTGGATAAGAGAGATTTTTCTCGAGCGGCTGATACAAAGTACACGCCAATTTCTTCGTTAAAATAATAGTCTTGGCCGCACTTCCAGTGGCTAGGTGGAGGCTCCTTCAACAAAGTAGTGTAACACAGATTTTTGGCCACCATTATAGAAGGGTATAGAGAATTAAAATCGAGAACGGCCGTAAAATTCCCGTGATATCCCGCCACTGGAGAGATAACGGTCGCCCCCTTGTATTTTTGTTTTTTGTTGTTGTCTTTGCCAGGAACGATATTCCCTAGATTAGGTACCAGTTCTTTATCGACGTCATGTGGAATAACAAAGTTTTCCTTTTCTCTGACGATGGAGCCGCAGATAGAAGAGAAACATTTTTGCTGCTGCCCTTTGTTTATTAAATCGTTTCTTTCCATGTACACCGTCCTGCTCATCTCACTCACGAATTCAATCGCGGCAATTTTGCGCACGAGTTTGAAGGTGAGCACAGAATCTCGGAGACAGTATTTGGCGCATCTGGCTAAATCTGCAGAATCTCCGGCGAGAAATATTTTCGGTATTTCCTCGTAGGACACGTCCTCTGATTTACGTTCGCCTAAAAACTCACTGGCCACTCGATTCAACGAAAAGCTGTCTAACTTATGATTTTGCAGCTTTACAATTTTGAGTGCGTCGAGCACCAATCGTCCGGGACAGATAACCATAACGGGCGTTGTTTTCCACTTTACAAACTCGGCGTCTCCTACTATATATGCTCGCTCTGATTTGAAGCGAGAGAAATTATTGGAAAAGACAGACCTTAACCCAAACATTGCACACCTGATTTCTAGGTAGGGAAAATCAAAATTATCGGAATTGTAGCCACATACACAATCGGGGTCTTTTTCGCCTACGTACTCACAAAACGCAGCCAACATGTCCGTTTCGGTTTGATACCACCGGATGCTCCCCTCTTCTATATTATCCGTTCGTCCGTAGCAAAACACGACGCGTTCATCCGTAGTATGTTCGTTTGAAAAATATTTACCAAAACAACAAGAGATTTGTATGATGGGGTGAAATGCGGGACGAGGCATGCAGCTAATTCGAGTCACGTTTGCGCACTCGATATCAAATACCAGGCACGTTTCGTCAGGTATAACAACCTCCGCCGCACCAGCAGAGTCTACTTTTTCCGTGACAATTACAGCCTTCAAGTTTGAGACAGCTACCGTGTATTCCTTCTCGAATTTACTTTGCTTGCTACACCGCATCACTCGGGAAGGGTGATAGCATACACCTTTAACATATGGACTCAATTGGAGGTTCGTCATAAATTTGTTCAGATAACTTTGCTTCGTGTCGTACAGCTGCCACGAACGAGACGAATCTAATCGTTCCAGCACGGCGGTTGTCGCATCAAGGACCTTACGTCTGTCTCGCGGATTTCTCAGGCTCACCATCAGCATTCGCTTGTTTCGGGGCTGATAATAATAAAGACTTCTTTTCTCTACGTAAGAAAGATCTAAAACGGGATCGAAGGTTTGAGTATGGCGCTTGATGAATTCTGCGTTGATTGTCTTCATTAGCTGCGGTGGAAAAATCGCTAAAGACGGCCCCAGATCGAGATAAAAAAAATCATCAAAACCTTGCACGAGTAGGCATACATTTTCCCTGGCACTACCAACCGTTTCGCAAGTTATCAAGACGCCGCCCTCCCGCCCGTGAAAGAACGTTTTAAAAATTAACTCCATTGTAACCAGAGAGAGAAAAAACAACAACATGAGAACCTTTTCCGTGTTAAAGGTAGAAAAGCCTGCGTCGGAGGAGGATAGTAGGCGGAAAGATTCTCTGCACGGCGTCGTGCGGAGTCTACAAAAAAGAGAAATAGAATTAACCAAACGTCTTTTATCCGCAAATTACGCCAAAGACGAAATAATAAACTATCTCATTCCTCTGACGAATCTAGTGGCTACAAAAAAACCAACGAGGACGCATCATCGACAGAAAAATCGTGTAGAGCTTGTTTCCGGCGTCCGAGACTCTCCCGTGATGAGTAGTAGTAGTGCGGGCGGCCGTCCTTCAGACCAGCATGCACCTAACGAAGAAAAAGAAAGACAGACTGCGGAGGAGCGAGAGAACGGGGTAGGAGGAGGAGGAGGAGAAGAGTTCCTAATGTCGGCTAAAACGCGAGTAGCTTCTTTTATACTCCCCTCCATCACGACGTTGGAGGAACACAAGGAACTGAGTTCGCATATAGTTGTTTATGGCGGGGATACGAACAGGTTGTTTGATTTAATCAAGAAGGAAGGGGTAAAAATGTGCTCGACGTTTTCTAGGAGCGAATTTATTTCTCTTCGACCCGGAGCCAGTAGTACGTCGTATCAACCCCCCAAATCTATTCCTACGCCCAGATTTGTAAGCTGTCTGATGGATAAAATCAGATTAGTTTCCGAGTTAACCAACCCTTTAGTGTCTCCTAATTACAGCGATTACTATTACATGTTAACGCTGATTACGGCGTGGATCAGCCCCACCACCTCTAACGTTGATGATTCGAATTACGACGAAATAGTCAAGACAGTATTACCACAAGCGTTGGAAGAATTTATGTCCAAACATTTTACGAGTGGAAAAAAAACCAGAAACGTGACCTTTACTCCCGACGTGAATGTCATCGACAGCGAAACTTCTACCAGCATCGAAGCCGCCACAAACTTTCAACTGAATGATCATAGAAGATACGCGCCCCCTCATTTAATTAAACAAGATCTCGACGTTACCTACCCCAAACGATTTTACTCCAAGTCCTGGCCCGTAGATCACATTCTCTCCACTCTCAGTACGGGGGAGTTAAGTAAGCGTAGTACGGCCTATATATATTTGCTGTCCTACGCTCAAATACAGCGTTACGTGCTCGTAGGCTTAGCGGTTTTTGCGTTGGTGTTTTGTATTGCAGGAAAAGAAGTATTTCACACTCGCGTTGTACCGTATTTACTTAAGTTCAAGCGTAGTGGCGTTTACCGAATCACGACAACCTCGGAACTATTTCCCGGATTATTTACTGCATTTATTTTTTCAAGGCCCACTTTTAAAGAGAACGCCTTGTCAGGAATTACCTACCAAAGAGAACTTTTATACCGACAACCGCTTCTACTCAGGCCTTTCTTGAAGTATTTTCGCGTGTCATTTGACGCTGATCAGCTTCGTGCGAAAAACCCTCTTCATTCGTCTCTACCTGCAAAGTTAGAAGCGCAGTCTCTATATAAAGACATACTGTTTCAACACGTCGAAGTTCTATTAAACGAACTCTTCTTGACTGCCACATCTACCGATAACTTTGCCGTTCTTCTCTTTTTCAGTTCCTACGATTACAACGTCACATATAAAACACTCAAACCTTCTCATTATTTTGATTATTTGACGCGCGGGTTTTCATTTCAACAGCAAACACAAATGATTGATCCCGATCAGACGGGCATTTTACAGGCTGCTTATAAGCAGAAACAAAAAATTGCTGAACGCCAAGGAACCTCTTGACCTCGTCTTTCATCAAGTTGGATCACTTAATTCATTCAACATACGAGGCAATAGTGAGTGCACCATCATTATCGATTAATAATATACCCCCCTTGTCTCAATAATAAAACTAAAAATTCAAACCAAGAATTCGTGATTTCTCAATGTCTCATTGATTGGTAATTATACACACACACACAAAAAATCAACAGCCGGGTCAGAAGTCAGCATCAAGCGTGAATGTGTGGTTATCCTCTTTCTTATTTCCCATCACCCCCATGCGCTGGTACTCGCCCACTCGCTTCTCAAAGAAGTTGGTCTTGCCCTCTAGTGAGATGTGTTCCATGAAATCAAAGGGATTCTCAGAGTTGTACACCTTGTCACAACCTAGCTCCACGAGCAACCTGTCGGCCACAAACTCGATGTATTGTTTCATCAGCTCACTGTTCATACCAATCAGATTGCAGGGGAGAGCCTCTGTCAGGAACGTCTGCTCGATCCGCACAGCATCCTCGATAATGGCGTAGACCCGGTCCTGGGAGGGCTTGCGAAAAAGGTGCTTGAACATGAGGCAGGCAAAATCACAGTGGAGACCTTCATCTCTGCTGATGAGCTCATTGCTGAAGGTGAGTCCAGGCATGATTCCTCGCTTCTTCAACCAGAAGATGGCGGCAAAAGACCCAGAGAAGAAGATCCCTTCCACCGCAGCGAAGGCCACCACTCGCTCACCGTAGGGAGCGTTCTGGTCGTTGATCCATTTAATCGCCCAGTCAGCCTTCTCCTTCACGCATGGCATGGTCTGAACGGCATTGAACAGGAAGTCCTTCTCTTTGGGGTCCTTGATATAAGTGTCGATGAGCAGACTGTACATTTCACTGTGAATGTTTTCCATAGCAACCTGAAAACCGTAGAAACACCTGGCTTCCGTCACTTGCACCTCTTTGCTGAAACGCTCCACCAAGTTCTCGTTGACAATACCATCACTGGCAGCAAAGAAAGCCAGCACGTGAGAAATGAAGTGACGCTCCTCCGGCTTCAGTTTCTCCCAGTGCTGCAAGTCTTTGGAGAGATCGACCTCCTCTGCTGTCCAGAACGATGCCTCTGCCTTCTTGTACATCTTCCAGATGTCGTGATATTCGATGGGAAAGATAACAAAGCGCCTTGGGTTCTCTCGTAGCAAAGGCTCATCTTCGTTGGAATCTATAGGCTTTATTGTTTCTTTCTTTACCGGTGACACCACAGGAGGAGTCAGCTTAACATTCTGTACATGACCTTTGGGTTTTCCCAGTTGTGAAGACATTTGTGTGTGTGTGTGTGTGTGTGTGTGTGTGTAAAATTTGGAGAAAAAATTCTTCGGAATAAAAAGAAGAGATCGTCTAGGAACAGCTATAGTGTGGAGCCGCAAAAATGATGGGTAACTAAAAACTGATCAGACGGGCAGGCTGCTTATATAAGCAGAAACAAACCACACACATACACAACAAACAAACAAAACCTGAACGCGCTCCGTTGGATCGCTTCGAGAGTCGGAAATGGCCACCGGCTCACTGCTGCCTTGTTCTCTCTATCGTCAGGAGTGCGATATTGTAGAATACACAGAAGACTTTGATAGCGTTCCCGTTTACTTTTGTAAGCATCATTCAACAATTCATCTGTGCGTGAACGAAACCACCTGTATGAAGGAAGACTGGGGTGAATCGGAAAGGTGTGTGTTTGGTGGAAAAATATGGCCCACATCACAGGTTGTTCTGACCGAATACACCATTGAACCACTGCCAAAGGAAACTGACAGCCTGCATTTTGTCCATATCAATTCGTTACAAACTCGACTCGCTCAACACGGCTGTTCCTTTACGTCTACTACCGCCAAAAAGCTTTACTCAATACTGTATGATCTATGGACTCGCGACTTCAAAACAATGCCCTTTGATGAAGTAATTGACATGGGTGTCTACCTCCTTAGTCACAAACTCAAAACAGTTTATATCGACAAATCGATGAGCGTTCGTAAGAAGAAGAAAAAGCAAAAGTTGAAAAGACAAATTGAAAAACGACTTTTCTGGGAAATTCAAAATGGACTGGACGTCACAGCAACAAAAAAATAAACTATTGATTGTTGTTCTTCAAAAGAAATTAAATTCATTCATTCATTCATCCATCTCAACCTTCCCCTCACACCGCTGTTCCACCTTGTGTGTGTGTGTGTGTCCGCACGAGTACGTGAGTCTCCTCTTTTCATTCCCCCTCTCAAACATTTTGTTTGGTCTACAGACTACTGGAAAACTCTAACTTTTTCTTGCCTGTGCTTTTGTTAGCTTCCCCTCGAGTAGCTTTCCCTTGCTTCTTTGTCATTTGTTGGTTTGTGCAGTGCAGTTGTTTTGTCTGTATGTGTGTGTGTGTGCTTTTGTGAGTTTTTTTTTTATACCTGAAGAAAAAGACCCTTGGATTATTCGTTCCGTGTTCGTCATTTTAACGTGAGTTGATTGCTTTTTTTTGCGGGGGTGTCTCTTTACTTTTATTGACTGTTGAGCAACCTTTTCATCAACTGCAGTAATTCTTGCACACCTTCGTCACTCTCGGAGTCACTATAGTCCGTTGTTTCCGAATCTTTGTCCGTTTTCAAACTTCGAGGGTCTCTGACTGCACTTTCTAAAGGCGGTGAAATGACTTCTCCATCGTCGGAGTCGGATCTAATATTCGTCTCCTCGGAGTTAATTCGGTGCAAAGCATCCTCCGGATCGTGAAAAAAACCCGTTTCATCTTGCGATTCGGAAGATAGGATAGAGTCTGTGTCATTTGTTCCAAAACCCGTACCCTCCTCTTGATTTTCATCGTCTTCCGTATTATCTAGATTGCGATGTTGCTGGAAGTAAGCGTGAATGGATGAGTTTAAGGCGTACTCCTTATCGCGGTCTCCGGACACCAAAAATTCATTCGTAACTTCTTTTAGTTGTGATAAATTGATCGAAGAATCGTTCTTTTTGTCGATAATATCGTCAACGTAACAGTTCACAATATCTACACGATTGTCGTCCAGTTGAACAATATCGATAATCATCGTCTTCTGGGGGATTGCTATCGTCTCTTCGCCGCGATGTTTTGATTGTAACATCCAAAAAAAATCCTTGTCAAAAGTCTGAAAGAGTTCTTTTAAGTAAGGCATGGCTAATTGTGGAAAGTCAAGGGGAGAAAAGGCATCGTCGCGTCTTTTCGTGAAAGCATCATCGGTACATATTCTGTTCAACACTATCCAGGTTTCTCTAGCTATATTCGTACATAGGATGGTTTTCATCCGGAGGCTGAGACAAAGAATAATGAGATCAAACAGCGTCAAAGACGCCGGTGAGTTTGGGGCTACCGGGCCGTAGTAGTAGTTGTTGTACGTGGTTGCGCCCGATGACTGGCTTGTGGTTCTTTCTACATTCCAGCATGCCGGATAAGTCTGTTTTATATGATCTTTTAGGTTACACCCTATCTGACCAAACTCTTTCCACGTTTCCAATATGTATTTTCGAGAGTCCGGTCGTCGTAATAAGGATTGTAATTTATAAAGAATATAGGCATTGAGAGATTTTGCTTTAAGCGCGTTAGAGTCCTTAGAAATTTTGTGATGTTCCAGCGACTCGAAGAACGCGAGTACGGAAGACAGGCTGCTTTCGAAGGCCGCTTCAATGAAAATCAGAAGCTTTATCCAGTTAGAATATCGAGCGTGATCGTTGTGCGGAATCGGCAGTTTCTCAATATTCGCAAGAAATAAAAATTCACCGGTATTACATGTGATGGCTTGATTTAATGCTCGGCATTTTAAATTCAACGCATCGACAGTAACCGAAATGTAAGTCTCTGCCGTTGTTGGTACTTCCTCTGCCTTATCTAACATAAAAAGAGCTAATTCGATCACGTCCACCAAATCATGTCGCTTCACATCAAAGGCTTGTTGCCGCCCTGAGTGAGTCTCCGCTGCCGGTACGTGCCAGTCACACCAAATGTTCAAAACTAATAACAAATTTACAATTCGTTCATCGAGAATAAAACTTGATGAAAAGATTTCGTCGTGTTTATCATTATTCTTTATCCAATGTAAGTCTTCCAAAGTCTGGTTAATCTTCTCTTGCGTAATGGAGTGTAACCTCGGCTTCTCCAACTTTTTATCACAAAGATGTGAAGCTGGAACAGTCGCCGCCCGGTTCACCGATTCGCTCCATATCGGCGAAAATGATCGGAATGGGCAAGGGCAAACTTCGCACGCCAACAATTGCGTTTTTCCGCCGGTTGAACTGACGCATGGCTTTACGGCTGTACGGGTCTGTGGAAATAAATCTGAAAATGCAGAGTCCGCTTCCACGCCCGAAAAGGACACTTCGATACGTGTCTGCGGAGAAACGCTGAAATCACCAACGTACGCATCAACCACAGAATCCCAGACTAGGGGCGACCACTCGAAAATGTCATTCGTTTTTAAACAGAAACTTTGAACTGTTTTTAAATAGCTGTTTATTCGCTCTTGATCGTCCTCCGCGGAGGACTGAGCATTTTTCGTGTAGGATTGCCTTCTGATGATAAATTGTTGCCCGGCAAACTTCAAAATATCATCCAGTTTTGTTAACTTTAACTGTGTCTGCTCGACCAGCGGTAGTAAGTATTCCACATAAAAGCGTTTTAAACGCGACACCTGTTTAGGATCATCCGTTCTCAGAACTTTATTCGCCTCATAAAATGGGATGCGCGACGATTGTTCCGATATAAATAAGGGCGAAAGCTTATCTACTTTATCTTTAACTTTATGTAAAGATACCTTGATTTCTTTACAGGTGTTCTGATCTGACAAAAGGCACTTGGTCAGCGTCTCAAGCTTCGAATAAGTTGTCCAAAAATCAAATTCATACTTTGTCAAAGTATGTAATCTCCGATGGTAAGTGAGCAGCTCCGTTACGATAGTCCACCTATGAATTAAATGATCGGTCATTTGTAAAACTGTTTTGTAGAAAGGTTCATGAGAATACTTTAAGTTGGATGAAAACAAGTGTTTTTCTTTATAAGCTGTGCATTTATCACGGACATTGGCCGCCCGTTCGTAGTCGCCGACCACCGTCCATTCACCCTGTTTAGTCAACTTGACGGGAATGGGTACGTCCACGAGGCTCAAAAACTTTTCAGAAACGTTCGTTGTATATTTAAAGTACTCCTCAAGCGCTATGCTGCGAGACTGGATACTATCTCGTAGTGTCGTGACGTGAATATTTGGGGAGTTGGAATAAAATACATCCTTCGCTACATAATTTAACAAGGTCAAAGACAATTGAGTGATTTGTTGATCGTGTTCGGGTGGACTTGCGTTGGCGTATCTATTAAACCATCCAGTGAGGGTTTTTATCGTTTCTGTCAATGACACTCGCGACAAAAACGATTCCGATATAAACTCCTGTTTCAAAGTAGATAACAGAGGTACAACACGGTCCAAGAAAAGTCCTTCTTCCGGGGGCGGCCGGTTGATCAAACTGTCGATTTTGGAAGTGATCTTTTCAATGTGTTTTTTTCGTTTGACGTTCGTTAGAGCCGCATTATGTTGTTCTATCGCAGTATACAGCCACTGTTTCGTATTGTTATTTTTTTCTCGTATTTCGAGGCAAGCGTCTTCCGCAGCTCGTTTAAGTTTTGACGTGAAGTGTTTTTGTTTTTTTAACCATACTTCCTTTTTAACTTTGTCTGTCTGTTTTGCCAACAGTGTTTCTATGGGAGTTACCAAGTCTGTTTCCGTTTGTTGAAAGACTTCCTGAATTTTAGACGCTAGTGAACTAGACATATAACCACACTCGGGATCGATTTCTTGTTGTAGATCGCGCTGATCGGTAAATTTTTGTTGGCGTTTTTCTATATCTTGAAGTAGGTTTTTAGTCTTCTCTTTAATATCTTTCAACAAATTATTTTGTAGGGCGTCAAACGTTTCTGAAAACCATTCGGTCTGCCCGATTCGTCTGCGCGCTTCAACAAAATCTATTACAGCGTCCTTTAAGCCGCACGGATCGAACGGCGCCCTCTCACTAAAAAGAGACGCTTCGTACGACTGTTGTAAATCGAAAGTAGAGGGGTTATTCAAAAAATATTGACAAATATCCCGTACTGAGATCAACAATGCTAGGAGCCTTTCATATTCTATCCACCATTTACAATCTCGAGAAGCGCAGCCGTCAAAGGAAGACAAGAGCTGTTGAAGGTGGACCCTCGTTGACTCGACGTTTGAAATAAGTTTACATACAGAACCATACACAGGCTCTACCGATTCGCCGTTCAACTTAGTTAGTCGAGCGGTTATGACCCTCGCTTCCTTTTGTAGTCGGGTTAGAGGCCATTCGACTCTCGTCAATTCACTTTTTACATCGGCGAACATACTCGCAAATTTATACTGGTTGATGCTAATAGCGGGCTGTGAAGAGTGGATCTGTGTTAACGTCTTAAATTTCTCATTCTTCAGGATGTCGCCAACTTCCATCGTCTCTCCCTTGTAGGCGGACACCAACCATTTAGTGTAAGATGACAGGGTTTGGAGCTTATCGCTGTCTTCCTTTTCCTCTACCTTTCTAACATACGCCTTCTCACTCTGTAGAATGTATTCTTCGAATATGTCTTCCCTTTCCAAATCGCCTTTTAAGAGTTTTACGAAATCTTGAATTTCGTCGGACGTATTGTCGTCCATGGAATCGGAAAGCAGCGTTTGGCTGTCTTTGAGGAGATTGGTCAAGTCAGACTGAATGTTCGAAGATAACAACAAAGAAGGGCGATACTCGTGTTTGGACAAGCCCTTTTTCAATTTCTCTATATCGTAGGAAATCATGCTCCTGCGGTCCGCGTATGCGCGTAACGTCTGTTTCGCTTCTTCGATTTTTTTAGCGTTTAAGAGCGAGAGGCTGTATTTTTCTTGACTCTCTTCGATAAGACGGACGATCTTTTCTGCCGTTTCTTTTAGCTCTGCGTTGGAGCATTGTAGCAGGCGAGTAGCCAGATGACTCTGAGATAGGTGCTCCATCCATTCGTAACAAACGCTAAGTAAAGTTGCGATGTCAGCATTCAAGACCTGCAAAAGTTGAACGTCGGTCGGGTGGAATGAAAACGCTCCATGTTCTCGTAATTCTTCCTTTACATTAACATCATTAAAAGGGATTGGGATACGAAACACTTTTCTCAAAACATCCAAAGTAAAAGTAAGCACATTAATAACGTAGTTTACCGAGCTGTTTGAAAGCCTGTCCATTGTACTTTCACGATAAACGCGCAACTGTTCCAAACGAACGGGGGCATTGTGTGTTACGAATTTATAAAACAACCTCAGTGCTTCCACTTGCTTCTGCCGCTCTTTAGCTTGCATTTCAAAAGCCGTTTCCACGATGTCTATTATCTTAAAGGCGTGACTGTCAAACTCTTTGTTACACTGTTCCACTTGTTTCTGATGCATCGAACGGCAAGATTTGTGTGCGTTTGTTACGCTTTCGGAAACTTTATTGATCGTGTTATTTATAAGTTTTATACTAGTACCGATTTTGCCGATGGTGCTCTTAAATCGCTTATCTTTCCCCCCTAAATGCCCAATCATGAGTGCATCATTAGTTTCGATATGATTCCAGGTTTGTCGGTGTTGATAATACTTAGAGGATTGCTTTAAAGCATTTAGATCTGACGAAAAGGAAGCATAGAGTTGTTCTATTTCATCCGATGGAGTATATTCCGGTGCCGCCTTAAATCTTTTAATCCACGAATCGCGTAAATCCTCGAGTTGTTCTTTCAGGGAAGAGGCATTTAGTTCTAGATCGCGGGCGAGATTCGTTACTTTCGCGGAAAAGTCGCGTTCGTCAGACAATTCTTTTTGCCTTCTTTCTATAGCGCCAAGTGAAAACTCCTTCTCCTGACTAGAATTCTGTTCAGTAATTCGTTCTAACAAGAGTTTGATTTTCTTCTTCGTTGTTGTTGATTCGCCAGACTGAGCGAGCAGATCCTGTGCTGTCCGAATCAACCGATCTCGAACGAGCTGCACCTCTTTCACCATATTTAACGCTGTCTCGAACGAAGCTGATGAGACCAATTTTTCCAGTGCGGGTTTCGTCGGATTAACTTTATTATTAAAGGTCTGTTCAAGTTCGTTTAAATTATTTCTAATTAAAGCGTCTTTTTGTGTTCGTTCTGCTTCGATCAAAAATTCTTCACGTCGACGCTGAGCCGTGAAGAGCAGGCGTTCCAGAGTGCGTACGGTCGAACTTGTCATTAACGAGCCAAAACTGCGCAGTGCATCTTCCTTTATGTGTGGCGTCTTATCGAGCAGCAGTTCCTCTAATAATGCGTACATAAGATGTAATGCACGGCCGATGTTTTCTTCAAGAAATGTTATGAGTGTGACGTCCTGCGGGTAATAAAGGTACACCCGCTCGCTCTTTTTCAGATGTACCGTAAGTACCTCCTGACTTTCGAAATAAGAAACTGGCAACGACGCCAGCGTGTGTATTGCTGCTTCCAAACGGGTTTCCAGATAGGCGACAGATTTAACAACGAGCTGCTTGAGCAGGCTTTGATGGTAATTTTGAAAATACTCTACTTCCGGATGGGATAATTGGTTAAAATAATTTACGTACTTTTTCAAATTGTGGCGAGATCGAGTATTAAATGTGTGACATAAAAAATCACCAATTTCCTTCCCGGTTCGCTCAAACTCTTTGTCTAGTTTCTCCTTCGTCTCTTTCACTTTATTTTCATATCGTAGTCGAAATGCCTCAATTGAACTGTTCAGTTTTTGTTGTAGGTCTGACGCTTCTTTAGTGCGCTTCTTAATTTCTTGAAGCACATCCCCGTGACCCTTATAAGTGGACATGAATTGAAAGTTGAGGTGTTCAAATTCGCGCCATTTGTGTTGACACGTATCAATTGCGGACGATACAGTAACATCTTTCGCCTCTTCTCGCATTCGATTGACGTAGAAATCTACTCTAAAAGCATCCATTTCTTCATAACATTCTTCCCATTTTTGTTTGAAAATGAGATGGTGGCTTTTAAAGAGTTCGTTCGCCCCAATAATATCCGTCAATATTTTATCCAATTGATCTTTGAACACATTCAATTTTTCTTCTTCGCTACATCTTCGAACTAATTCCTCAGTGGTTTTCTTTAAAAAAGCATCGAGAGAAGAAGGGAGTTTTTTTCTTTCAACTTGTGCGGTTAAATTATTCAGTATTTCTACGCAGTTCGACTTTCCTCGAAATGGTAACGATATGGTTTCTACAATAGACTGCGACGGATAAAATATTTCTAGAAGAAAACGGTAGTAGGTCTCGAGTTTACCCAACAGTAAGGTACGTGCTTTAATGAACGCTTCCCGATCAAAAACGTCGATTCCCAACAGGGAAGAAAAATCTCGTCCCAGCTGCACGATCATTTTTGCTTCGGCTTGCCCCCTTAATTTCAATCGATCATCTTTGTTCAAATCATCCGTTTCTATCGCTTTAATCACGAGAGACAGATCTTCTGCTTCTTCTTCTTCTTCTCCTCCCGTTAACAGTTTTTCTACCCGACAACGCACTTCTTCGCTTTTCTTTTGGCAGTAGTCGAATAAGGTCACCTTAAGATGAACAAACAGTTCATTTGTAATAGTGCGAACTCTAGACTTTAATTCGTTTATTTCCTTTCGTACCGACGCTATTTTGGTTTTGTGAGCGTCAGTAAAGGGATATTTATCGTGGTAGTACAAACGCAAAAGATTTTCAAATTCAGCTATAGTTTTATCCATGTCATTACTCAGAACATTGACTTTACTCAGTGTAGCGTCCTGCAAATCTTGCACGGAAGTGTCTACCGTGTTGATATTAACGTCTTTGTATAAACTCTTTTGACTCGTTTCTATGCCACCCTCCATATCAGTCAGTTTTTCTCGAATTTCTTTTAGGGAAGATATAATGTTAAAAAATATCTCAGTTTCTAATGCTAAAGTTAAAATTGTATTTCTTTGTTGTTCGGTAAGTGGATAGTCTGCGGGCCAAGAGCCGCTCTGTATGTATCGTAGTTTTTCGATCCGAGACGGCATTTTTCGATATGCGTCAATCGCCTTGTAAAAATTAAACTCAGGAATAGTTAAACATACAGAAGGTAAAGGTTTGGAGTCATCAAACAAATAAACATCCAACAAAAAAGCTTCTCCTCCGTCCGTCGTTTTGGACTCTGTCATTTCTTCCCCTATAAGAACGTCAATTTTTTTACACAGATCCTCAGTCTCTGCATCCATAGTTAATTTACACGTTACACAATTACGAAAAGAATGTGCGTAGGTGATGCTCCTTTCAATTAGTCCTTTGAGGCAAGCATATTTTACCGTACCCTCGTTCAGAAGACGCACAGATGCAGCCAAGCGCTGTTTGCCATTTTTGAAAGTAAGTTGAAAAATATAATAATTATACAGTAATCGATGATACTCCAGTAAGCGTGCACCTATTAACTTGAAGATTGGGAACGTCTGTTCTTGTTGGAGGTCTAGCGACTTCAAACGCTTTAAACAACTCACACCCGAATGGAAAGCTTCCGGGTAGTCCTCATACTTTTCCAACCAAAACATTGCGAGTTTTAAAGAATTAAAAAACCGTCTAACCCTTTTAACGTTGTACCGAAACGATAGAAACGCCTTCCGGTCAGTTTTGAGCGTAACGTTTAAACGCTTGAACAATGCAGTGATAGAGTTGGACATTTTTGACAATAACTGCATCAAGCGTACTTCCTCCTGCATCTCCACATTATTCTCGATAATAAACTCGAACTGAAAACTATCAAAATTGATGATGAACTGAGAAAAAGACTCACGAAAGCGATAGGTGCTCAAAACCTCCTGAAAAAGAGTCACATGTTCATTTATATTCGCAATATACTCAAAAGTTAGCATTTTAGGGATCAGATATGTCGAAGCGGCGTCTATGATTTGACCAAACGTACGCTGACAATCGCGCGCCACAAATTTGGAAATGTCTTCAAATTCGAGGAGTTGACGAACATCGGAAAGAGTAATCGGTTTTATATATTTTGCGACTGGCGCATCCTCTCCCAAGGTCTGCTCACCATCGTTCACAGTCCACTTGCGCTTGGGCATTTTTTTTTTTTAAATTTCTTTCCTTTTTTTTTTAAGCTCGTGGCAATGTTACAACAAGAAATACTTTCCTATGCCCGCCAGAACAAGTTGCCTACGCCTAGTCCTCACTTACAACGAACGCTGGTGAGGGATAGTATTTTATACTCCTTGGGCGGAACCGCGAATAATATTTTAAATCGACCATATGCAACGGAAGAGGTGGCGGGGGATTTGTATCAGGCACGCGTTCTGTCGATGGTCGATAAGCTTCTACCCGTGAACGCTATTTGGTCGCTAGATTTGCCTTTATCCAACCCTCTAGAACACAACGAGGTTCAGTTAATGAGCAGCCCTTTGTTTTTGCCCCGGTGTGATGAGGACTTGATTTTCACGTTGTTCCTAAGAAGGCGACGTATCGCGTATGAGACCAAACAGCCCACACGCGTGAACCAAAGCAAATATCGAACCTTAAGCTATCTTCTAAAAGATTATTATGAGGAATACGCGAACCAACCGTTAACGTGCGAAATCTATATAGAAACGGTGCCGCTGTTATATCTGTTTTGCTTAGACAGCTCTTTGAAAAGTTTGAAGTCAGCATCTTATTATATAGAATGTGACGATCATTCGGAAGAGTCGATTTGTAACGATTATGAGTCATTTCTTTTACAAAAAGACAACGAACACCCGGATCCCGTCCGTCATTTTACCGACAACTTTGAGATTGTAGGTGTGTGTTTGTCAGAATCGACGCCATCCGCGTTTTTTTCTACCATCACGTGCACGTTTCGAGGCAATCCC
The DNA here is from genome assembly GCF_037325665.1 of Littorina saxatilis. Taxonomy (NCBI): domain Eukaryota; kingdom Metazoa; phylum Mollusca; class Gastropoda; order Littorinimorpha; family Littorinidae; genus Littorina; species Littorina saxatilis. Next base: position 3,412 of record NW_027126295.1, on the reverse strand, counting down.
GTTAACGCAGCGCCCGAATACCTTCTTGCACATAACTTACAGTACAGTAAAAAAGGCTTTTCCATCGAGCGGGCTTGTTTTCTTGATCTGGATGAGTTGGAAAATTACGAACTCAACAACCAGCAACACTGTCTGCCATTCCACTTGTATTTGTTTGTCGGGCTTAATACTGACGATTATTTGCGAGGTAACACGCTTATCATCAGAATCGTAAAAAGCAGACGCCGTCAATCCCAGCGCGTTTTGCAAGTTTCTGCGCAACATTTGCTGTCATCATCTTTAACTGCCGACTTTGTAAAGTCGTATCTGGAATGGTGCGAATTTGCTCACACGGCAGACTCGATCGAGAGGCCGCCCGTATTATGCGCTTTGCAATGCATTGGACACACGTGTATGATTCCAGAAAACGAGAAAGCCTACTACGTTTTAGAAAATAAAATCACGTTTCCTACGTTCGCTGTTGATGCGGCGAAGACCTGGATTTTGAAGTGATAAAACATGGATATATTCGAGCAGTACGCGAAAAAGGCCAAAGGGTTTAAACCCATCCTGAAAAAACAAACTCCAACTTCAAAAACGACAACACTAAGACATTCTAATAATACTCAGCTTTATACTTTTAAGCATGTCATGGCTGACGTGACGCATTTTTCTCAGGAAAGTACAAGAACGCACTTGATTTTAGAGATGGGACGGTCTGAAATCATGGAGTGCCCACTTTTCCACGAACCGGCCGAAAAAGCAAAAGCTACTTACCTCATAGACAAGGATTTATTATCGGAAGAGGAGCATCGAGATGTAGAACCACCCCCCGATAATAGCTTCATAGTTGATTTGTACGGAAACGATGACAATTTCATGGCGCGGGAACAATATATCAATCAATATGCATCTGCAATGAGCGACGAAAATGTGATGGCCATTTTACAATGGATATCAGTAGTGAGGTCCTATTTACATCATAAGAAAATGACTCCTGAAGTTTTCCAGTTGGAAATGTTTGCGCATGCTGTGTTTTTCATTGCTTCTATAACGGCTTATCAACAAAGTGAGATTTACGAAATTCTCAAACGTTGCTTCAACGTTGAAGACGAACAATATTATAAGGCAAAATCGTGCGTGTTTATGGTAATGCGACGACAAGGTAAAACCGAATGGACCAAAATAATGTTTGCCGCCGCTCTGCTTACGTTGCCCAATATCAGACTGGCTTACTACGTGCATCATGTAAATTTACTTGATGTGGCGCTAAGCGATATTGAACTACAAATGAAGGAAATGTACCATATTCACCCCAGTTTACAAAAGAGTGTCAAAACCATTTCATACTGCAAAGGTGCGAGTAAGCTGGTTGTCACGTTTCGGTTGGAAAGGCCAGCAGTTTCAACTTTGGAAGGAAGATCGACTTCAAACCCCGACGTAAGTAACATAATAAAAATTAATCTTATTTAATAACTATATCCGTTTATTCATTCAATCGTTCGGTGTGTGTGTGTGTGTGTGTGTGCTCGTATCCTGGTGTTTTACCCAACAAAAGTTTAGACAAAATTCTACGTTGGTCGCATTTAGCTTCCAGCGATAAAAGCCTCAAGAGTTTCTCAATTTGTTTTTTCTTATATGTAAGGGACGCGTACTGGTCTGTTTTAAAAAAAGCTTTAAACACGATATCGATAAAAGTAGCTTCGTCCAGTTGTAATAATGTGTTTGCATCTAATTCCGAACCCTTGAACGTTTTCTGTTCCAGAGCGCACGGGGTATGACTTTCCATCTCGGCGTGATTGATGAAGCTGGATTTGCCGGTGAAGCACTGCGGGTTATTTTACCCGTCACGGCCGATGAGAAGAGCAAGGTTATTTGTACTACGTCTGTAAATTCGAAGGAAGAAAAATCTTGTCTATTATACAACTTGTCCCAGATAGAAGACTATCCCATTTACACAGTTTCGTTAACGTGCGACAAACATTTGACCAAAATAGCAACTACGGAGCAAGCGACAGTATGTCCGTGCTTTATATTATCGGCACCGCCCGCAAGAAGCGGCAATGTCACTTTGAAACAAACGATGAACTTGTTATTCGAAAACTCCTTCAACGAAGAATTACTGGGAGGCGGGACGAGACCCGGAAGAAAAAAAATAAATTTTCCACCGTCTTTTCGTCGGGAGAGGCGTTCGAATTTGACACGCGGCTGGATACAACTCGAATGAAATCGCAAGACACCTGTCTTGTAGCCTATATTGATACTGCATTTTCAGATTCAGAATCTGCTTCGAAGGTCGGCATTTCCATACTTTCTACATTTACCAACAAGATGGTTGTTCTCGGGGTGGATGAATGTAGCCACGAATCATGCTCGACGGAGGCCGTAGAAAATATCGCCAGAGCTTTCTCGGAATTGGCGTGCAATATTATTCAGAATCATCCTCATTGCACGTTCTACACTTTATATATCGTCATAGAACGAAATTATGCGGGGGTGTTTTCTTTTCCTCTGGCCCAGTCAATCGTGTTACTATTAAAGCAAAGACAACCGTCTCTGGACGTTCGATTTTTATATACCAAATATTACGCCGGACAGCAAGAACAGGCTAGTTTCAAAGTTGGATATTTTCTCGGATATGAAAAAAATACTATCTTTCAAACAATCGCTTCTTTATTTAATGACGGGTTGATTGTCTGTGCTACCGTTCTCTTTACTAATACCCTCAACAATCCCGTCGAGACGATTGTACAGCAATTGCAACGATTTACAGATAAAAAAACGAAAGGTAACAACGATGTTGCGTTAAGTTTTATAATGGCCGCCCATTTTTTGCTTAACATTCACAACACTCTTTACAGCGACGGAGAAAAGTATAAGTACCGACAAATCGCGTAGGTTAGGAAAAAAAGGGCTAGGACAATGGATTTTAAATATCATAAAACATTTGATATCTACTTAACTGAAAATAACACAAGTTTATTGCGGATGGATGCAGACAATTTATCTTTTATATTGAACAGAAATGGTATCGAAATAAAACAGTACAGGTATCTTGACTCTGAAGGTCACCAGTTACAAGAATTTCTTCCCGAGTTGACCTACGAACCCCTTGTCCAGTATTGCCCATCAACCGGCAGACAACAGGGTATGGTCGTTCATTTAACGTCGAAATCAACCGTTGAACAAATCACGCAGTTTTGCACACCGGCGGCACGACTCAGCGACGATAGCAGCAGCAGCAGCAACAGCTGGATACTTAGTGGTTGTCTTCAGCTGGCCCATTCCCCTCAACGGGGTATCATCACAATCAATTCTCACCCGGAGCTTTTTATGAAATTTTCACTCGGCGAAGGAGGTGTATTGGCGTCGACGTTGTATCTTGACTGGCTTTGAATTAAAACATCATATATAAACGAAACAAAACAAAAAA
>NW_027126294.1:138746-139789 GCF_037325665.1 Littorina saxatilis | reverse complement strand
AGACTCGTGCATATAAACAGCGAGTCCTGTGTGACCAACATGTTCGTTGTGCTGTCTAAACAAAAAATTATTAGGCATATTAATCTGGTCATTATCAATGAATGAGACAAGCCTTGTTTCACAAACTCCTTATATATGTACAGGCTGAGCCGCTGACTGTAATAAAGTGGATCTGTGCTGTGCTGGGTCAGTGTGCTTGCAGCAGACCCACCACAGCACAGATCCACTTCTGGAATCCTAAGCTAAATGTGTCCCAAGACACACATTTTGTAGTCCTGGCATCCTGAAAGGCAGAGGCCCCAACCTACAGGTTTGCTTTCATACCAAAAACGCCTCCAGACACAGGAACTTGGGAGCAGAGGCAACAGCTCTGCTTGAACCTCAGAAACCAAATGTGCCTCCAGACACACAGATCCCTTAGACGGCCGAGGCTGTGGCCTCTAAGGTTCTCTTGTACCAAACCGCCTCCTGACTCTGCATCAGATTTCTTGCGCTGGCATCTGCTTACATAGACCCACATTAAGTCACCACCGAGTGGTAGACACAGACGACATTTGGTAGCACTGACTGCCAGCTTCACGGTAATGCGTACCCCTAGCGCGGCTCTGCTTGGGTGGGAATGTTCTGAGCAAAACACTATGTGTTACTCCATATCCCCCGCCCTCCAAGGAACTTCTTGACCCCAACAAATTGGGCGGGGAGTCTGCCCAGTCGGTAGAAGCGCTGTTAAAACCGGTTGTTACTATCAGCATGGGTTCAACCCCCAAGTTCGGCGCGGGATGTGTGTCCCAGAGTCAACTTTGTGCAGAATCTCCTCGGTGTCCGAACACCCCCGTGTGCACGCATGCGCACGATAAAGATCCCAGGGTCACAGCTAAAGTCTCAGGCCTTGGACACACGAATACATGCATGCACAAATATGAAGCCCGGGTGTCCGTTCGGCCAACAGCCAATAAAGTAAACATTACAGCACGGACCCAAGACGACCCAACCCGGTCCCTAGCCCATTTCAGGTCTCCTCTAGCAGCCCCCCCACCCCCTGC
>NW_027126294.1:116246-126246 GCF_037325665.1 Littorina saxatilis | reverse complement strand
AGAAACGTGCCTTTCTTTCCGATCGTTTGTGTTGAGGCAGGGGGTAGACCTATCACCCAATACAAGATTTGAAACTGTAAAAGGAGATCTAGTTCTGCGTCAAATTGTAAAGTAACAAATGTAAAACGTTTTGACATATTCAAAACCTTTTTTTTTTGTAGTGATAGACCTGGAAGTAAAACAAAAGTTTGAGCATGGAACTCGCCATGTGAACCGAGAAAGAAAACAAAATGTGCATCGGCCTTGGAGAGCAGTGTCTGTTGAAGAGACGATGGCGAATAATAACCGACCAGCCTGCCTGTCACCAGAGGGACGTAGGGACGAGTTCAACAATATCGTCGGTTTTTTATTTTGCGATCGAGATTTAATTGAATATAAAGTACAACCGAATGCTTGGACATACGTTAAAAATAACTAAAGTTGCCTGCTTGTGGTGGACACCCAGGAACTCTCATGTCAAATTTCATAAAGATCGGTCCAGTAGTTTAGTCTGAATCGCTCTACACACACACACAGACACACACACACACACACACGCACACACACACGCACACACGCACATACACCACGACCCTCGTTTCGATTCCCCCTCGATGTTAAAATATTTAGTCAAAACTTGACTAAATATAAAAAGCAAACAACCGAACAAACAAACGATTAACAGACTAAACAAACAAACAACAAGTCGCGTAAGGCGAAAATACAATATTTAGTCAAGTAGCTGTCGAACTCACAGAATGAAACTGAACGCAATGCCATTTTACTCGTAGCATCGTCAGGCCACCGCTCATGGCAAAGGCAGTGAAATTGACAAGAAGAGCGGGGTAGTAGTTGCGCTAAGAAGGATAGCACGCTTTTCTGTACCTCTCTTTGTTTTAACTTTCTGAGCGTGTTTTTAATCCAAACATATCATATCTATATGTTTTTGGAATCAGGAACCGACAAGGAATAAGATGAAAGTGTTTTTAAATTGATTTGGACAATTTAATTTTGATAATAATTTTTATATATTTAATTTTCAGAGCTTGTTTTTAATCCGAATATAACATATTTATATGTTTTTGGAATCAGCAAATGATGGAGAATAAGATAAACGTAAATTTGGATCGTTTTATAAATTTTTATTTTTTTTACAATTTTCCGATTTTTAATGACCAAAGTCATTAATTAATGTTTAAGCCACCAAGCTGAAATGCAATACCGAAATCCGGGCTTCGTCGAAGATTACTTGACCAAAATTTGAACCAATTTGGTTGAAAAATGAGGGCGTGACAGTGCCGCCTCAACTTTCACGAAAAGCCGGATATGACGTCATCAAAGACATTTATCAAAAAAATGAAAAAAACGTTCTGGGATTTCATACCTAGGAACTCTCATGTCAAATTTCATAAAGATCGGTCCAGTAGTTTAGTCTGAATCGCTCTACACACACACACACACACACACGCACACACGCACACACGCACATACACCACGACCCTCGTTTCGATTCCCCCTCGATGTTAAAATATTTAGTCAAAACTTGACTAAATATAAAAACATACATACAAACTAACATAACATAACATAACAGAGAGAGAGAGAGAGAGAGAGAGAGAGAGAGAGAGAGAGAGAGAGAGAGAGAGAGAGAGAGAGAGAGAGAGAGTGATCGAGTGAGCGAGCGAGTGAGCAAGAGAGAGAGATAGAGAGAGAGAGAGAGACACACACACACACACACACACACACACACACACACTAAAACAGACACACACACACACACACAGACACACACACACACACACACACACACACACACACACACACACACACACTAAAACAGACACGCACACACATACACAGACATACATATACACACACAAACCAGAAGGAGTGAGAGCGAGAGAAACAAGTCGCGTAAGGCGAAAATACAATATTTAGTCAAGTAGCTGTCGAACTCACAGAATGAAACTGAACGCAATGCCATTTTTCAGCAAGACCGTATACTCGTAGCATCGTCAGTCCACCGCTCATGGCAAAGGCAGTGAAATTGACAAGAAGAGCGGGGTAGTAGTTGCGCTAAGAAGGATAGCAAGCGTTTCTGTACCTCTCTTTGTTTTAACTTTCTGAGCGTGTTTTTAATGCAAACATATCATATCTATATGTTTTTGGAATCAGGAACCGACAAGGAATAAGATGAAAGTGTTTTTAAATTGATTTCGACAATTTAATTTTGATAATAATTTTTATATATTTAATTTTCAGAGCTTGTTTTTAATCCAAATATAACATATTTATATGTTTTTAGAAACAGCAAATGATGGAGAATAAGATAAACGTAAATTTGGATCGTTTTATAAATTTTTATTTTTTTTTACAATTTTCAGATTTTTAATGACCAAAGTCATTAATTAATTTTTAAGCCACCAAGCTGAAATGCAATACCGAAGTCCGGACTTTGTCGAAGATTACTTGACCAAAATTTGAACCAATTTGGTTGAAAAATGAGGGCGTGACAGTGCCGCCTCAACTTTCACGAAAAGCCGGATATGACGTCATCAAAGACATTTATCAAAAAAATGAAAAAAACGTTCGGGGATTTCATACCCAGGAACTCTCATGTCAAATTTCATAAAGATCGGTCCAGTAGTTTATTCTGAATCGCTACACACACACACACACACACACACACACACACACACACACACGCACAGACAGACACACATACACCACGACCCTCGTTTCGATTCCCCCTCGATGTTAAAATATTTAGTCAAAACTTGACTAAATATAAAAATGAAAAAGAGAGAGTCGTCACAAAAAATTGCTCCAGGGGCTTGCAACGTAGTACAATATATGACCTTATTCCCCCCTCTGCTTCTTTACCTCTGTAAACTTGTAGGGGTAGTTATTTTTCGATAATGACCCAGCAACCAAACAAATAACGACCCAGCAACAGCCTGAATCCTCGATAGTGCAATGGGTTGAGAAGTTGTTCTGTTTCGGTACTACTTTTTGCGACTGAAAAGTTCCGAACGCTCTAACGTACGAAGTATACATCTCTGGAGCAAACAATACAAACATACCTCATTTAAATTAACAACTACAGGCCTGAACACATGAATCTTCATATAAAATCCATGAGTTCGGTTGTTTTCTGAATCTAGATTTGCTGTGCTCAAACGTTCATCACAAGCAATTTCCCGCAAGGCAAGTAACTCATACTTTGTCTTGCGACAAGAGTAGTTCCCCTTCTTTTCACTCAGTTTCTTCGACAACAGACTGCAATCCGACGGTCAGTTTTCAACAATATTTCATTTAATAAACAGATCACACGCAACCAAATGCACACATCTCATCAATTTAAACAACATAAAGCGGTTTCATACACTATTTTCCCCAGAAAACTGAACTTCATACAGTTTTTAACGTTGGAAAACGGGTGCAAAAGTTCGTCTGCTAGTCCCATTTGACGAAAGAACATTATCCTAAGCGATACCAAAACATATACAGAACACACAATATCTGCCTTTGCCGCCACAGCAGAATAACAGCATATCTGTGTACTTGATTTTAGTCCAAAATAGGAAAACGGACAAGAAGTGTTAACAGAATGGAATGATTTGCACGGAACTATACAACCGCGCATTAATCGATCGCCTGCGCAGGTTGACTGGTTGAGTGAATAGGATTCGATCAAACTTTCGCAAAAAACCTCCTCTTTTCTTTGAATAACTGAAGAAAGGAGGAATAAAGAGGTTACACACCTCGTCTCAGTGATTATAAAAAATAATGGTCTCAGTTCGCGGTCATGAAAAAGCTCGCTAAAGCTCGCATTTTTCATGATCCGCTAACTTCGACCATTATTTGTAATAATCACTGAGACTCGGCGTGTAACCTCTACTTACTGGGAGAATGCAAGTTTCCAGTACAAAGGACTAAACATTTCTTACATACTGCTTGACTAAAATCTTTACAAACATTGACTATATTCTATACAAGAACCACTTAACAAGGGTAATAAGTAAAGAATTTTATGGGTGAGAAAAGGAAAGTAAAAGGACTTTGGGGAGGCAGAAATAGAGAAGAAACAAGAAAAAGATCCTAATTAGGTTCACGGCATCGAGAGTGATGCGACCTTCTCTCAGAAGTTAGTAGAGAAGGCTCCCCCATCCACCACCCGGGGGACGCGCCTCTACGCCAATTAGGGGGCGCGAGGAGAATAGTGTTGTCAGTTGTAGGAAAATTACAGGAATACGAGTGAACCAATGTACAGATATACTTTCTGAAAAGAACCTATGCCGAGTTGTTTTCATGATTTGTTTTGATTTAATACAATTTTGAACTTCACCCGCCTCTTCTTGAGTTTATATTCTGTGTGTCTGTTTGTCCTGTCGTGTGATTGCCATCCTGACAAATGACCTTCAAACACGTATAACATCTAAGACACAGACACAGACAGTTAGAGTTAATGTGAAGCTCGTCTCACTTTCGGCTTTACAAATGGTGTCAGAAATGTGAAGCTAAGACCGCTCGGCTTTACATTAATGCGAAAGATTGTGTATGAGTGCGCCTTGTGGTGAGATATGTGCGCGTTATAAATTCTCGTATTATTATCATTATTATGTGTGCTTTGTGTGTGTTCGCGGACGGACGTCCGTGCGTGGACGGGCGTGCGTGCGTGCGCGTGAATGAGCGTATGTGTCAATGTGCATGCGTGCGTGTGTAAGTGTGTGTGATTTTATGTGTGTGTGTTTGTCATTGTGTGTGTGTTTATGTGTGCAGGGATGCCTAAATCTCAAAATGTTAACTGGCCAGCCGGGCGAGTAACAACGAGGAAGCCACTAGCCCGTCAGAAATTTCGCTAGCTCGGTACATACCACACAACGATTAATGACTGTCAGACTTCTTTACACAATGTAAACAGCGGTAATACGACAGGAGCCTCGTTCTCGTTTCACCAGAAGATGGTGGTGGTTTTGCAGACGACAGAAGTTCCAGCATTTGCAGTGTTTATATGGCTCCAAAACTCGGTAGTATAACCAACAATGTATCGATTGTACACTGGACTTCCCTTCTTTGAGCCTTGTGACGTCAGAGGCCGACAAAACTTCATATCTAGGCGGCCAGCCGAGACTACAAAATAGTGCATGTTTGTGTGCGTTCAATCATAAAAATTAAAAGGAATTTTAAACAGAATCGATCGATACATAAATGTTATTTGTACTTTTGACCACAATATGACATTTTACACAGATCGAGAAAGTCAGTGTTCCTCCGAGACCGCGCTAGCTTTCTATTTATATTGTTTAAAATACAAATAACGTATAATACATGTTGCATTTGACCTGAAGCCACGCGGTTTCTGCTAGCCCGGCGGATTTCTAACTCGCCCCTCGTGATTGGGCGGACGATTTGGCTATCCCTGGTATGTGTGTGTGTGTGTGTGTGTGTGTGTTTGTGTGTTTGTGTGTGTGTGTGTGTGTGTTTGTGTGTGTGTGTGTGTGTGTGTGCGCGCGTGAGGGTGTGATGTGGATGAACGGTTGAGGTGGAAGTAGATCTGTGTCTGATTTCTTTTCACAAAGAGCATCGTGTGTACGTGTATTTGTTCACCTAAATCATCACCGAAACATGTTTTTGCGTACACGTCTGGATGATGTGCTTCGTTTACGATCCATACTTTTTAAATGAATAATAAATAAACGCAAACAGAAACATGTGTAGTTATTACCCCTGTAAACGACCTACAGCATGAATGATAACAAACAGTAAGATCTCTGTCTCGCTTTCTCTCTCTATTGGGTATCACACACACAAACACACACACACACACACAAACACACACACACACTCACACACACACACACATACACACACACAAACACACACTCACACACACACACGCACACACACACCCACACACTCACACACATACACTCACACACTCACACTCACACACACACACACACACACACACACAATGTGTATATTCCAACAAGCGAAAGTCTATAGAACTGTTGTCAAAAACTATTTCTTTACTTTAATTCTGACCACAGAAAACTATCTACACAATTGCTGAGTCACACCAGCATTGAAACAGGTAAACATTTCCTTTGGAAACAATATCAGACATCTCTTACATTACATGACTACATAATATAAAAAGGGAATGTCGTCTTTCATCACACAATCGCTGCACTGCTGCCGAAAAGTGAAAAATATGAGAGTACTTCACAACAATCAAGACTAGGAACCAAAATCACAATTATGCACTTGGACTTTTACTTCAGAACTGTAAAAAAAAAAAGAAAAAAAAGGAAGACAGTTTTGCAAAAATAAAGATTATACCAACCAAACTCAGACTGATGTATTCTTCCATACAAATAATCAAATGTTGTAGGGGTATTGTGACAAAGCGCTGTATTTCAGCAAAAACTTGGTGGATTGATTTCAAATTTTCAGAATATTTTACCAACACACAAGACGTACTCGGACAAGACAAAACAAAGACAACATTATTTTTTTATGTGCAGGATAACACGTAAAGCCTCTTAAAAAGCATTTTACATAATGATATAATAACAATAATAATAATGCATAACATTTATGTAGTGCATGTATCTAGGGTTTAATCTTGCTCAAAGCGCTGTACAATCATTGGGGAAATTTTTTTTAAAAAAATAACAATTCAACGACAACATGACATTATGTGCAATCACACATATCAATGAATACCACATTCCACTATAAAACAGTATTACAAATACACGCGCGGACACACACACGCACTATATAAAACACATTGCACAATAATACATTATCACAAACATACACACTCGCTCGCGCGCTCGCGCGCAGCACACATACGTGAAAAACTATGTACAGTACATGGGGCAAACATGACCATCAGTAACGGACCATGCAGAATTGAAAGTGTATTTTTACATACACAAGCAACGCGATCAGTCGTAGATACATCAAGAAGTACACCCGAACATTTAATTATGAACTACCTCGACAATGTTATTATCAATGTTTGATGGTGCTTTTGTCTGGTAATTATAAGAGATGAATAGAGACAGAGATAGATCATTCTTTATTTATATGGGTAATGGTCTTAAGCAAAAATAGTTGCTTTTGTACACCGTGCAGCCTACACCCTCAGGAAAGATTGCAGTAGCAATATACATTATATACACTCAATATTACGTGACAACATATCAAAAATACATCGATGGGATTCCAGTTGAAACTTCGAGGTTGTCCTGGTGTACTGACGCCCGACCCACTTCTCATGAAGTACTACGGAGCAAAGCAACGGAGGGCTTCTATTAGGCTTTGGGAGGGTTTCAATCGGAGGGCTTCAATTAGGTTTTGGGAGGGTTTCAATCAGAAGGCTTCTATTTGGCTTTGGGAGAGTTTCAATCAGAAGGCTTCAATTAGGCTTGGGGAGGGTTTCAATCAGAAGGCTTCAATTAGGCTTGGGGAGGGTTTCAATCAGAAGGCTTCAATTAGGCTTGGGGAGAGTTTCAATCAGAAGGCTTCAATTAGGCTTTGGGAGGGTTTCAATCAGAAGGCTTCAATTAGGCGTTGGGTGAGTTTCAATCAGAAGGCTTCAATTAGGCTTTGGGAGGGTTTCAATTGGAGGGCTTCAATTAGGCTTTGGGAGGGTTTCAAACGGGGGGCTTCAATTAGGATTTGGGAGGGTTCGATCGGAGGGCTTCAATTAGGCTTTGGGAGGGTTCGATCGGAGGGCTTCAATTAGGCTTGGGGAGGGTTTCAATCAGAAGGCTTCAATTAGGCTTTGGGAGGGTTTCAATCAGAAGGCTTAATTAGGCTTTGGGAAGGTTTCAATCAGAAGGCTTCAATTAGGCTTTGGGTGAGTTTCAATCAGAAGGCTTCAATTAGGCTTTGGGAGGGTTTCAATCGGAGGGCTTCAATTAGGCTTTGGGAGGGTTTCAAACGGAGGGCTTCAATTAGGCTTTGGGAGGGTTCAATCGGAGGGCTTCAATTAGGCTTTGGGAGGGTTTCAATCGACCATGACAACCGAGATGTTTCAAATGGAAACCTGTCAATGTTATTGTAATTCAATCTGTCACCAAACTTGATTATGCTTTAATGCGATTGCAACAAAACCGAAATGATTCCGCTCAGTTCACTTACTTGCTAGTGTCAAGTCCCGAGAAACGGGACTCGACTCCGTGTCATCATTACATCACTCTGCTCCAGCTTAGTTCTTCCACAATAATGTATGTCTTATTTTTCGTGATCACTAAACAACGAACATTGTCATCATTTTCCTGAGTTTTCATTCATAACCAACCGGAAAATAAATCTCATGTTCCCCATGTAACAAATCGAGGTGGTGAATGGGTTCGAGCTTTCATGTGAAACGTGGATTGTCAAAGTAAAAGCCAATCAGGCTGGTTGTTTGATGTGTGGAACCATCGCGGCTTTGGATTTGTGTTTCCGAGGACAACGATTGTAAGCATGCACTCTCAAAGACCAAATCAATGTTGATAATCACCGCGGCGACTCATGGTCAATTTGCAGTTTATCTCTGTAATCGCAAAATCAACAACAAAAAGTCATAAAACACTAATAAGAAAAGAAATATGCTAAACACTTTCTAAACTCACACATATATATATGATCGCAGCTCTGTAAATGTTCAGACTGGAAGAGAAGCGTCAACAAGCTACGTTTGACGTCACAGACAGGTTTGACGTATTATCTCGAACTACTGTGACGCTGCTTTGCGGCCCGGAATTGGATTCTGAAAATTCGTCTCCCTGTGGGCTATTGTGCATTTTGTTGCACTACCAAAATGATGACAAAAACTATGTTTGTTGGCTTGTTGTCAGACCCGCATTTTGTTGTTGGTCCTCGGGGAGCATATCGCCTTTAGTCACATATTTATCAAACGCGGCCTTCGGCCTTGGTCGATAGAGATGAAACAACAAAAAAGCTGGTCTTTCAACAAGCCATCAAACATCAAACATCTCCTCTCAAGAGCCGTGTTTCGACTTTGACTCACCTTGCCCAGAAATTGCATTTCTGTAAATTTATCTCACAGCCGAAATGCTTTTCTAATTTTTTTTCTATGTAGTATTTGTAGATCCGCTTTTGTAATGCTAAACAAATAAACTGGACATGCATCCACAGGAATAGCAGCCCGAATTTCATCGTGGCAGGGGAAATCCACAAGGAAAATAAGATCATATACCAAATACACAAAATGGTTCTATCCCGTGCTGTGTTAGGAACAATAGATCTCGATTGTTTTTCTTTTATCTCACAAAATTAATGTTGACGATCATTGCCTCGAGAATAACAACATTGCCTTTCAGAAAAAATAAACAAACAATTACACGCTAAAATTTGGTCAGATGATTGTAAACAGGGTCAGCTTTCTGATCTCCTCGTGGTGCAGACCCCAGTACGTTGTACACGTCATCAGATTGTGCAGTCTGCGTCATTTGCTGGATACCATTTGGATCAGCATTCACAGTGTTGCTGACCTGGGCAGTGGAATACGCCTGAAGATGGAAAGCTTGTGCTGATGTTGGTGGACACTGGTCAGCAAGGGGAGGGGTGTCCAAGTTGGAACTTTGGTAGAGGTCGTTGATGTGCTCCTCGAATTCTGCAGACAAATCCAAGTACAAGTATCATAGTGCTGATTTTGGTGAAGCCACCTTCCATCTGTGAGAGGCTAAACGGTTTACAGATGTGTGAGAAAGTGTGAATGCTGCTTGTGTTTGTCCCACTCATGTCTCCCCGTGGTGTCACATAATTGAGAAAAAAAACTCACGCTCACACACACACACACACACACACACACACACACACACACACGCGCGTGCATGCGCGCGCACACACACACACACACACACACACACACACACACACACACACACACACACACATACACACACACACACGCACGCACACACAATCAATCAATCAATATGAGGCTTATATCGCGCGTATTCCGTGGGTACAGTTCTAAGCGCAGGGATTTTTT
>NW_027126294.1:83746-111246 GCF_037325665.1 Littorina saxatilis | reverse complement strand
TTTCTGTCCAGTTTTCAAAGACGATAAATGTCACAGCAGCACAAGACAGTCACATCCTCGATGTTTACCGTAGTTGATAGTTTGGGTTTTCTTCTTCTTAATTTTCTATATCGTCTTTTATCTGTAGATTTTGATTCCGGAAGACTAGCCTCTGACGTTTATACACGTAAATCCTCAAGATTAGAATGCTATCATTTGAAGAAATCGCAACACTAAACTAACGTGTGAAAACACATCCTAAAATGTCGAAATAAGCTGCGGCATTCAACCGTTTGTTACTTCCTTGAACTGAATGTGGTGTATCCTGAACCTTATTTATTCAAGGCAAAAGGAAACTGTTAGAGTTTAAACATCCTCAGTGTCATCACTAAGATTGCGTGTGTGTGTGTGTGTGTGTAGCACAACTCTTTCAAATACTGTGCTTCATAGAATAAGGTTACTGTGTCTCACACAACTCTTCTCACGTGGATGACATAAGTGCGCTTTCAAAGATGTGTACAGGATATTTTTTGGATTTATAAGAAAACAAACACCGTGAACTACCTTGTAAGTGCCCACCCCCCGTATGCACCAATTTAGTTCAAAAGAAGGGGGCGTTTACTAGGTAATGTATCCTGTGCAGAATCTGTTCCTAATGAGAAATAGCGTTATTTGATCACTTGGTATGAGAATGATAGTAACATTCGGTTATGTGCAAAATATTATTTTCCCTCTATGTCTCTTTCTTTGTGAAACATACGTTTTCGTGTGCGTGCAAGTGCCTCGCCAGAATGGAACATAGAAACTAACCAAAACAATTCCTTTCTGTCATAGTTTAAGAACAAATGCTTATATCGGAAATGGAAACGCTGACTCTAAGATCTGCTTCGCAACAATCATCAACTTACACACAGAACTATAATAATTGTAGTCAGTTCATTTGTCTTCATCACAGTCATCCAGCAAAATCAGAGAGGGAAGGAGTAAGGTGTACGTCAAACACAGCGTATTCAAAACAACAGTCCGTTCACTAAAACTCTTAGAATCTCCCAAGGTCCATCTCTTAAACCTAAGACGAGTCTCTCAAACTTCCTCCACCTTCGGCATAACTATCCAGAGACTGATGTCGCAAATGTATAAACTTAACGGTACGACGTCGGGCGTTTGCTCGATACTGGGCGTTTACAAGGTAATTTACGTATATGACACATAAAGGTATATAGCACAATGTTTATTGTCTGAGAAGTCTGGTACTAGCTTTTGAGTAACATTGAAATATAAAATGCACTTGTCAATGCCCCCTGCCTGGGAAACTCACTATATGTGTTTGAAACAGGCTGCGAATTGAAGTGCAAGAATAACAACACTTCACCAAGGACTCCGCACTTTCGAATCCACACTTTGAAAGGCAGTCATGGGGAACACCTAAAACAGGGACATCCTGGTCACGTTATATTGTTTACCCGAGTAAAACAATTAAAGTGTAACTAAACAAGCAAAAAGGAAAAACATCGTTCAGCAACCTTTACACTTTGATATGAAGAAGGGCCTCATATACTGTCGAACTGCGAAAAAAAATAATTTTTCTCTCACTCGGACACTGTTTGACGGACATGTGAAGTGCGCGCCAGGAACGACAATCTTCTTAGTTTACCTGATTAATGCCCTTAATTTTTGGTTCTGGTACTTTCAGTTCCGGCTGTTGTCATCAATCTACCAAAATAAAAGATCAAACGGAGTTTTCGATTTTTATTTCATGGTTCAGAAAAATATTGCTTATTTTCTGAAGTCAACCGTTTTAGCGAATCTTTCTTTGATTCTTAAAAGTCATTTCAGATTTTTGAAAAATAGTTAACGGTTAGTAATTACCAATATATCGTAAACAAACATATCGATAGGTTTTGGTAAGAAGACACAAGTGCGATGAATGTGGTACCAGTATTTTTATGGTAAGTAAGGATGCATTTCTTTGTTGTAAGCACATTTACAATGCACATTTAATCTGTTTAGCAACATAAACGAAAGCATGGTACAGTGCCGCTTGTTTGTGGTCTATCTTTTCGCGGCAGATGCGTAACAATTAGGGTCTCAGTTGGAAAAAGCTGCTCGGAACCAGAGCAGATTTGGCTTGGGTTCTTTGAGTGTGAATGATCGACGAGTGGCTTGACATTTTTAACGAATCATTACTGTAGCCTACTTGAAACCATCATCTGTTTCTGAATTTGTCATCAGTTATGATTGAGCAGTCTCATAGGAATCGTCCATAAAATGTTAAACCGAAAAAGGGCAGACGATTCTGAATCACACAGGCTGCTGTACAAAATCAGATCTAAAACGATATTTTGAACTGCGACGTCTGCGTAAATGCCCTGTAACAAAATACCTTGTCCTGGTCATGTGTATACACATCAGCTTCTATTGGGAAGATCAGTATTTTATATTAATCACAAATACAAGATTAGAAATAGTTCTGAAGATCGCCTTTGATTTCAGTTTCAGCGGCAAACTAGCAGATCTGTCCAAACCGGCATCGTTACATGGTTGAAACTTGAATAATCCCAAATAGATCTGAGTGGGGGTAAGTTTTACTTTTATAGTATTTCAATTTTTTACGGCAGTTTTATTTAAAGATAGTGTAGTGGATGTCTCTGGTGAAGACTACAGTTATATATGAATTTTTTGTTGTAATATTAAAATGATTGTTCTTTATTTACACAATTGAATAATTTGTATTTATTTGTTTGCAGATGACGGCATACTGAGTGCTCCAAGAACATACGCCTGCTGGCATTTTGTGTCTTTTCTGAAGACGTCGAGGCAAGCAGAAGTCACGGTCCTGGCCACACACACACAATGACATGAACAAGAAATGATATTTTTTCATGGGCATATCCAGTATTAAAACTTTATTACCATGCAAACGCAACGATTAGAATTTAGAGAAGGTCATCGGTCACACACACACACACACACACACACACACACACACACACTGGGCGGATCCGGAGGGGGGTTCCGGGGTTTCCGGACCACTTAGGAGCCGGCCTTTGTATTCTAAGTGACGATTTTGGAAAGAAGTTGGCTAATTAGTTTGCTCAGGTTGCGCCAGATCGATCAATTGTCCTTGTTGTGATTCAAATTTTTCTTCTTAATATATTTACTTTTTTGGAAGGTGTATTAGGGGATGTTTCTTGGCTCAGATTGATCCATTTTTCTTGTTTTTATCAACATTTGTCGCACCCCCCCCCCCCCCCCCAAGGAGGTTGAACGCTTCGCGTCTTCAACTAAACGCTTCGCGTCGTCAAATTGTCCCTAAAAGAAATTTGGAAACTCCCCCTTAAAAATGATGTGATCCGCCCCTGCACACACACAAACACACACAAATAGAGAAGTAATAAATGGATACAGTTTTTCTTTATTTAAATTACAATCAGATGTGGTCGTAGAACAGGCACTGTAAACAAAACCTAGCATGATATACCACTTGTGTGATGTTTCGGTCAATATCTTTATTTTCCTTTCAGAAATACATTGGCGTTTTGAATGTCAAGGGAAGTGATACAAATGCTGCAGCGGGCTATCAAGAACGCGAAGGCAAACAAGGTAAATACCTACTTCTGACATTAGTTTACTTATTAACTCTTTCTATACTGGCCATTATCTCCCCAGTCTCTCCCCAGAAAATGGCCATTTGCATGGGTTTGCAAAAAAATTCTCAAAAATAAACAAAACAAGATGCAGCCTTCAAACTCATAGGTTTTATTGTGAATATATTGCTAAAACATATGCCAAAGTTTGGTTTCATTGTTGTGAAAAAAAATAGAAATATGATGTCCAGAATTTATGGGTATATTTTACGCAATACGAAAAAGGGGGTATGTATTTTGACTTTGAAGTATTTTTTCTTATGAAGGCTCTGTTTGCAACAAAACTGTTTCTGTTTACTTGTATGAAGATTGTGCTTACACAAAAACATAACAAATACCAACTGATTTTCCATTTGGTGGTCATGTAAGCATTGTGAACATGTCCGAAAAATCTGATCACACCATGTGGTCGACATGCAGACCTGAACGGCCAGTGTATGGTGGCAGAGTTGGAAAATAGGATAAGTCTTGATGCCAATCCTTCATCAAAAACCGAAGAAAATCGTCATTGTAATAAGTTTGCTTTATTCTAAATCAAACGACTAGGATAGATGACATACACAACGACAAACACATTCAATTCTATGTAAAACATACACAATGCTCACGTTAACAAGCTGGCCATAACAATGTGCCCATCGTGCATGAAGTGTGGCTTTGGTCGGATCAGTAGCCGTGCTTTGTCTGCGATACTAAACATGAAATTTTGTTAAAGCGACGATTTAGCAATGTTGTTGTTGCTGCTGCTGCTGTCTGTTCTTGTCACGACATCTCGTTTTTTCCCTCCTGATTCTGAGAAGAAGCTGTTTAATTGTGATATCAGGCCTAGGAACCCCTGATTATCACTTGGAGCATTCTCAAAGAAACTTAGCGTATGTTAAAGGCATATGTACTCGATGACTATACACGCTAATTGCTTTACCAACAGCTGGAGACATGCTAAATTAAGTTCCCTGCAAAATATTGTGGTCTAGGACCCCTTCAATGTTGAGATATGTTAATTTTCATTTTGATCTGGATCGTCCTATTTATAGATTTGGCAACACATGTAACGTTGATGCAAGGGAGCTAACACCGCGGCTTTGTAGACATCCTCACTTTTTCAGAGGCTAGAACAAGCTGTAATGCATGTATTATGGTCCGCGCATGGTGACATATCGTCATTATATGGTCTTATGGTGCGTTTGACATCGATTATGGGCAAACTACACTTTGTAAACACGGGAGCGCGTACATATGCCTTTAAGAAAAATGAGTGTACTCCACACTTTGTCTTTTGTTCTTCGTTGTCGTTGCATGTCTACCGTTCCACAGCCACCTACTATAGCTGATGGGGTCTATGTCGACCAAAAGAATGGGATTCACTGTAGGTCGAGTTCCTGTAGGTGGATTCTCTGTATACCTAAGACTTTAAAATTGGCAATCTTGTATACAGGGAATACCACAGGGTGTAGTTCCTGTAGCGTTTTGCTAATATCAATGAAAGTCACGTGATGCTTAGCGACATCGTTAGAATTTGATGTTTTTCGATCTTTTTTGATATTTCTTAGAAATTCGAGTATGGTTTGCAAGTTTTATTGAAAAACTGCACCCTGTGGGATTCCCTGTATACTAGATTGCCAATTTTAAAGTCTTAGGTATACAGGGAATCCACCTACAGGAACTCGACCTACAGGGAATCCCACTCTTTTGGTCGACATAGACCCCATCAGCCCAACTATAAGTGCAAGTGTTAAATGGTATTTCCACAAAAGACTGCTTGCAGAGAATCATGTGATGCCAATGACAGGTAAGGACATGTGGTAATACATACTACGTTTTGGAACCAGGGAAAATGCAGCACAAATTATTTATCAACCAAATTGATTGACTTGTGCACCACGACAAAAGTTTTCTTTGATCCATAAAAGGTCTTTTGCCAGAAAAATTGCTCTGAACATCAAGTACCCTGCAAGTTGTCACACATTTACATTATTGAAATAAAAAGGAAACACACCTGTAACCAGGTTAGGTACGTTAATATCTATAATCAATATCTCGGCACGTTACTGCCTTCTTCGGGATGGTAAGCTGAACATTATTGAACACAATCATCGGTTTAGATTGTATACTTTGATTCCTGAACGAAGAAGCAGAGGTACTGCATACACCTAGGACTGTAATATCAGCTTTTGCCTGAAACACACACACATACACTTATAACATTAATGCAATGTCATTGTATGAAGCCAGAACAATCACTAACTTACATAGTTGGTCACACAATTACCCATCACTGAACAATAAATCGAAGTCGGGTGGATTCAATGACTAAAGCAGTAAAGGCTTTGAAAAAACCCTCATCACAAAACATCCCCCCCCCCAAAAAAAAAAAAAAATAAATAAATAAATAAATAAATAAATGAAATAAAACAGGTTGTGTATATAGCGCAGTAAACACCATGCAGGTACAAGCAAAGATTTGACAGTGAATATCCTTGTATCTATCTCTCTCTCTCTCTCTCTCTCTCTCTCTCTCTCTCTCTCTCTCTCTCTCTCTCTCTCTCTCTCTCTCTCTCTCTATCTCTCTCTCTCTCTCTCTCTCTCTCTGGAAAGTAATTTATTGACCTGTGGGTTATATGCGTTTGTATACACATTGGTGATTCGTAAACTATAATGAAAGAGATTGTCCAAAAATATTATATGGGGTGTCTTAAAAAAAAATGTATATCAACAAAATCTGTCATTATTATCAGGCACACGGTTTTAACAAAGCTATGTCACGGAATGCAACATAAGTGGCTTAAAAAGTCGTGTTTTTGTGTGTGCAGGATATTCGCTAGGACAGGACCTCAAGCTGAACCAGCACAACAGCGATGCATTCTTCCATGGCTTCCACAAAAGTCTTTCACCTATAGCGGGCATTGCATACAGATAGTCCAAAGAGGGTTAGGGTTACCCTAACCCTCCTTTTTAAAAATTCTTTAGACCAATTATCCCTCTGTTCCCATGTTAAACATGGAATAATTCTGGACAAATGCGAGGACGTTAGCTTTTTTTTTATTTTTTATTTTTTTTTATCATTTTACTTTAATATCATTAAAACTTGTTTAGATTTCGATTCGTAAACCATTTACAGTAATCCTTTGTTTTTTAACTTTGTTCATCTTACCACAGTCACTTCGTTGTTTAGATTTATCATTAAATTTGTTACCATTATGCAGGAAAAATGTAGAATAAAACCAGGAGAGCTTTCGGTAGAAGATATTTCCTGTGTCAAAAGTTAATCAACTTAATGCTTATTCTGATTGATGGGTGCTCCAAACTAAGTTATTTTGACTGCCTTATTCGATTTCATTTCCAAGACAGGGCTGAGAAGTGGAGAAGCTTAGGAGAATATCGTAAAAATTGTCTGGGTGTTTATGCAAAACTTTCGAATATGTCAGATTTTACTTTAGAGATTTTAAATACTGTTAACTGACAGAAATGCTATAACTTCTACACCAATTGACTGGATAACTTCATATTCAGCATACTTAAACTTGATTTTATGCATGTGCAGTTCACAAAGTGGCAAATTTGTAGGTTAAATTATCTAACTTTTGCATCACCAATGACACCAACGCTTTCGTGTCTGAGGATTGCCCTGAACCTAGCTGTAACTGCATGCTTTCTTCAGGTCATCGATAGCCTGGGGGTTGAAGGGGATGTTTTTACATACTCAGACATTCAAAATAATCAAAAAGGTAAAAGCCTGAAGGGTTTAAATTAGGTAAAAATGGCTACCGCTCAATGTCAAAACTCGTTCTGTTTAGTCGACCCCCGAATTTGGAGAAAAAAATTAAAATTGCACAAAAGTCAGACCATTCAATTTACAAAATTGCCACTTACTGGAAAGGCAGAACATAAACTGAAGTTAATGAATACCATATATAAAATAATTGGTTCAACAGATGCAGAAGTAATTTGCATGGTTGTGGGTGTCCTTTTTAGGGGGGTCAACCCTGTAGAAGAGACGATTTTCTTTAATTATCAATCCGTAATATATTGTTTGTTATGCATACAAGATTAACATTGACAAATACTTCAAGACTCCTCATTGATCTTAAGAAATGTTGTGGTTTTTTTTGTTACTGACTGATTCACTTTCTATTCACTTTACTCTACATAAGTCACGACAAGAAAAGCAAGGGAGGTAATTTCTTGGGAAGAGGTAATTCTCTCCCCTCAGAACGATTGTTGTAGTTTGTTTGATTTTGTTCCCTTCTAATAAGTATTATTTAAAATAGATCTTTACATCTTGATGTGAAAGGCGCAGTACCCCCCTCCCCCCAGGATGTTAAATTCTAGGTTGTGTCCATGTAAAATCCTGATCCTAGTCAAGATCCGAGTTGGTTTTTCATGCAACTGTGCCTCTTTATGCCACTCAATTAGACATACTTTGCAATCCATAATTGCACGAAACTAAGTACAGGAAATACGTTGTTGTCGTGTTTTTAATATTACATAATGAAATAAAAAATGTCACAACTGGTTTCGTGTTGGGCTTTCTCTCTCTGTCTGAATCTCATAATTACTTCCTTCTGAGGCCTGAAATGTGTTGCAGGCATTGTTCAGCTTACATTTATTGTTACAATTTTTGTGGATATGTTATTAAGTGTGTCTGTGTTTCTATCATTCGTTATCAGTGTGGTTAAAAAAAAAAGCACACGTCAAAGTAATTTACCCTTCATCATTATCAAAACATGCAGATACAGGTAATAAATATTTGTGATACTTTAAACAAATACAATGTTTGTTTGTTGCGTTTTTTCTTTTTTTCAGAGCAAACACACATTGTATTTGTTCAAACGTGTATATTCTGCACTTTCTAATACCCTGCATGGATCTCCAAATCAAGAATAATGAAAAGTCGTCTAATAGCCCTGCAGCACTCACACGAACATGATAGAAGCTTGCATGCATGCACCCAGGCTCGCTGTCTTCGGCTAAAAGAGCTTTCCGTTGGATCTTCGCTCAGACAAATGTAGCTGTCTTGTCCACTTGCTCCTGTCGCATAGATCTGCAATGTGCAACATCATCTTTGATTAATAAGTCTGAGGCACAGACAAACACACACGCGCGCACATTTGCGAGAGAATGCACGTCAGTCTATTCAATCAAACAGTATAAAAACATACCACAGACGTGGTGGTGGAAACTGGACATTCGCCGTATAACAAAATCAAGAGATTCATTTGTGTGTGTATGTTTAATCAAAAGTTCATCTTGCGCACATTCAGTCTGTATTGTAACAGGACCCATCCCGTAAAAACTTCGAACAGATCTATTAAATTCTGAAATCCTTGACAAGTTTTTTTTCCAATCATCTGTATCTGACCGAAGTAAAAAAAATCAAAAAAATCAGCCAGTACACGCATCTACCCCCTTACACGACAATACATATGTGGCGAAGAAAGGAATCGAGAGGGGGGGAACAAGGAATAAATTAGATCCAGAAATAATTCCACTTCATCATTCCAAAATTCAAGTGTGAAGTGATCAGATACTGTGGTAAAGATACGTGCTTAGTATCACAACTGAAAATACAAGCCCTGGGGTTTTAAATCAAGGAAACAATTAAAGTTAAGGAAAGATCAACAGAAATGTCGAGAACATGTAAAATATTGTACTTACAATCCGTTTCAGCATGCTCTTCGAATAATAATCTCCCAGTCAGCCTCGTGCTTACGACTTCGACAGGATGTTGCCTCTCACGCTGAGCCAGTACATTTGGAGTGAATTCAAAGGCCAGAGATGCAGTACAAGCACATTAGTTAGATCCAATTAATTTACATTGCTACCTTGCCCAATTTATGGCTATTTCTGTTGGTAACATCACACATGTGGCAAGCAGTGCTTGTTGCCGACTCTGCTGGGACAGGCAGCAGACGATTTTATTTAGGAACCAAATTCTGATTGGTTAAAACATAAAACCGGAACTCAAAGTACCACTTGTTCTTTGGAAGTATCAAATCAAGAACAGATAAGCAGGTAAATCTGAAATGGGTTCAACACTTTTAAAAAATCGTAGTAAATCAGAAAACACAGTAAACGTTGGAAAAATCGTCCAGTATCGCTTCTACAGGTCTATACTTGGACAAAACATAAAGCAATTCAGTAAAGCTGACACTTCAAAATGTCTGTTTAGTTACACTTTAAGGTACACAAATTACTGAGAGAGCTGCGCGCGCGTTTGTGTGTGAGTGTGTGTGTTTGTGTTTGTGTGAGTATGTGTTTGTGTGTGTGTGTGTGTTTGTGTGTGTGTGTGTGTGTATTTGTGTGTGTGTGTGTGTGTGTGTGTGTGTATGTGTGTGTGTGTACGTGTGTGTATGTGTGTGTGTGCATGCGTGCGTACGTATGTGTGTGTATGTGTGTGTGTGTGTGTGTGTGTGTGTGTGAGTGTGTGTGTGTGTGTGTGTGTGTGTGTGTGTGTGTGTGTGTGTGTGTGTGTGTGTGTGCGTGTGTCCTATTGTCGCTTGTTGCTGCTGCTCACATATGACGATTGTAACGGTTTTCTTCCTTGTGCTACTTTAGTTTTGAAATCGTTTCTCAGTACGTTGCTGATACGTACTCCTAAAATCTAAATACGGAAATCCTGTTAACTAGTCTAATAGAAAAAGTACAACAGCTTCTGTCCAGTTACAACTGCTTTTGTTCGTTTTGTACTTACCCTAAATCATGAGTGTGTTTATTACATTCAAATTATATCCCTGCAAAACGGTGTACAAAATTGTACATTCTTATTTACACAGCTTAGTTCTATGAGTACGTGTAATTTAATGGGCGAAGGTCACTCCTTTGTTCAAAGAAATAATGAAGTTATAAAGTTGGGAACAAAAGCTGTCATGTCACTCATTATCAAGTTTATCACGCATTTGTACTAAAGAAGCAGAAGGGGGGAAAATCTGTCGTAATAGTTTTACACGGATAAAATATTAGCTACCCAATGCTCACATAAACTTGGCAACAGGTTGCGCGACATGTTTTCTATCGTAAATAAACACACCGTATACCCGGCTGCACTGTTAAAATCACCTCAGCCAATTTTTGGATGCGCACCTCAGCAAATTTTCTCACCCAGCACTGTAAGTTACTCCACAAAAACACCCATAATTTCACACATACGACATATCATAACATAAAAATTGTTTGCACTTTCGCCTAAGGTGTAAGTTCATCTTCTGATCGACCCGTTTCATGTTTTCAGTGTGTTTGTGAACGTTGTACTTCAAATATGTACACATATTGAAGCGTATTCTGAGTAAATTATGACTTTCCGTAGTTACTATAGAAATTCAAGCACCTGACAAGAGATGTACACACTTTTAATGTAATCAGTGGTAATTTCTTGACATCTGGGTCAAATTATATGATTTAAAATATAGCAGGAGCGTCATATTTTCTTAATGTGTGGGGACACTCGAAGATTTTTCGGCTGCACACCTCAGCCGTCTGTTTTTTTCTTCGGCTGCGCACCTCAGCCACACGTGGCTGCACACCTCAGCGACACCATCACGAACATTCGACCTAGACACAATCATTTGTCGTAGTAAGCGTAGACATCCGGTCTGCTCCCCGCCTAATGGCCGATGTCTTCCGTCTTCGGGGGACTACGTGGGTTTAAATTTGGAGTGGTCCTTCTCCTAGAGGAGTTTCCTTGCAGGGATAGTGAGCCTCCTCTGCCCTCGTTTTAATTTTGGAGTGATCTTCTCCTAGGACAGCTGCCTTCCAGGGTTGACGAGCCTGTCCTGCCCGGCTATTTAACCCATAGTTGGGGGTTGGTTCGTGGGCACCAGGGCGTATCCACACGCCGGTGGGCCTGCATGCCACACGTCTAGGGGCCAACCTCCTCCGAGTCCTTGTAGTTCAGCCTGGGGCCTTTCGGTACCCAGTTCACGCCTGTCGCCACGATGGAGGCACTACAAAGGGCTTGCTGTGGAGAGGTTATGTACTGGCAGGAGAGACTGACGCAAGCTGCTCTCTTTTCGCGTTGTCCTGAAAAGGACGGTGCTAGCCAGCGGTGAGGGCTGAAAGCGAGAGGTGACAAGCACAAAACACTTCGCCAACACACTAGACACATCACACAACCATTTGACAGGCGCACACCTCAGCATTTGTTTCAAAGAAACAATCTGAAATCCATTGTGTACACATTGTGTATCCATCTAGGTGTATGGAAAATCATATTCTGCTTGTGTATGCCGATTTTGTGCTCTCTCTCTCTCTCTCTCTCTCTCTCTCTCTCTCTCTCTCTCTCTCTCTCTCTCTCTCTCTCTCTCTCTCTCTCTCTCTCTCTCTCTCTCTCTCTCTCTCTCTCTCTCTCTCATCTGTGATGATATGTTGCGGATACCTCACTATTCTGTTATCCGACGCGACAGTATGGAAGTACAACATACTGGTCTTGCTGTTTATGTCCATGATTCCATAGCAAAGTTTGTTAAGCGCAGGGCTGATCTGGAAGTGAACAGTATTGAATGCCTTTGGCTTGAAATTTCTTATAAGAATTCGAATTCTTTTCTCCTCGGTTTTGTACATAGAAATCCGGCATCCAATTCAGCTTGGTCTGACGATTTTATTGATTTGATGGATAACATCAAATGTAATAATCGCAATGTTTTGTTACTTGGTGATTTTAACATAGACTTGCATAAAACCCAGACAACTCTCTTTGGATTCCATCAACTTGTGAACACCTCAACCAGATTGACTGATACAACATCAACGTTGATTGACCACATTTACACTAATAATACCTCCATGGTGTCAAACGTGAAAACTGTACCTTCAAGCATCAGTGACCATTGTTCAATATTTTGTTCTTGGTCGTTCAAGTTACCTAAGCCGGTGCACAAGGGCCATACAACTGTTGAATATAGAAGCTTTAAAACGTTTGATGAAACCAAATTCTCCTTTGATCTCAGTTTAGCACCATTTTCCTCTGTGTTTAATCATGTTGTTGCTGACGAAGCGTTGGGCGCCCTTTTAGATATATTTTATCCTATAGTGGATAAGCATGCCCCACTACGTCACCACAGAGTGAAATATCCATCTCTTCCCCCATGGTTGACGGAACAGATTATAGAAGCCATGTCCCTGCGTGATTTTTACAAAGCAAACAACATGAAGTCTGATTTTAAGAAACAAAGGAATAAAGTGACAGAATTAACACGTCAAGCAAAAGCAAATTATTGTAATACATTAATCGAGGACAAGAAAGATATTGCAACTGTTTGGCGTGCTGTTAATAACATATTAGGTAAATCTAAACAGAACTCCAATCGGTCTGCCACAACCATCTCCCCTGAAGATTTTAATAACCATTTTTTGTCCCTTGCCAATAGGCTAAATGAATCTGCAAAATGCGACAGTCCTGATTCTGACATTGAAGTCTCTTTTTCAAAATTACAAGATTTTTGTAACCAGAAATGTGATCCAGACGATTTTTTTACTATTCCAGACATGGCAGTGCATGAGGTAGGGAAGATGCTAGAAGGCCTGGAGAATAAAAAGTCCATGGGTCCTGAAAAGATTCCTCCCTACTTGACCAAACTAGCTCTACCATATATTGTGGAGCCACTCACCTATGTGTATAATCTCTGCATAAAGCAAAATACTGTACCTAGTTTGTTAAAAAGAGCAACAGTAATTCCACTCCATAAAGGCGGAAATGTATCCGACCCAAATAACTTTAGACCCATTTCCTTATTACCCATTTTATCCAAACCATTGGAAAAACATATTCACAAACATTTGCTCGCGTACATAGAAAGCAGAAACCTTTTCCATCAATTTCAGTCTGGTTTTCGAACAAATCACTCTTGTCACAGCGCCCTTACCACGCTATGCGACACCTGGCTGTCTGCTACAAACCGATCTGAAATCAGTGGTGCTGTGTTTCTCGACTTTAAAAAAGCATTTGATCTTGTTGATCATTCAATTCTATTGAAGAAATTACAGTTGTATGTCAGAAACAGTTCAGTGTGTAACTTCTTTGCTTCCTATTTACATGACAGATCTCAATATACTGCCCTAAACTGTAAAATATCTACTGAGGAGACTGTGAAATGCGGGGTGCCTCAGGGTTCAGTGCTTGGGCCGATCTTGTTCTGTCTGTATATCAATGATCTGCCACTGCACATTTCTGATAGTAATGTAAGAAGTGATTTTTTTGCTGACGATTCTTCTCTTCATGCAAGTGGAAAGTCTGTCCCAGTAATAGAGTCCTCCCTTCAAACAGCTTTAAACGATGTAAATAACTGGTGTAGTGCTAATGCTATGCTTGTCCATCCAATAAAAACTAAAAGTATGGTAATTGCAACCAGACAAAAACACCAGATTTCTCCACTCAAACTAAATCTTACTATTGGTACTCAATCAATTGAACAAGTTCAACAGCATCGCGTTTTAGGGGTAATTACTGATTCTGAATTCAAGTGGCAGGCACAATTACAGCATATTTGCAAGAAAGTAGCCAAGAACGTTTTCCTCCTATCCAAGTTAAAGCAATTTACGGACAGAAGGACTCTGGAAATGTTCCACCATGCTCATATAATGCCTCACATTAATTATGTCTCGACGCTCTGGGATGGCAGCAGTGATGTCCACTTGAAAAAGTTAGACTCTCTCTATCGTCGCTCGGCCAAACTCATCGTAAATGATAATGCATCAACAGATATGAAATTAAAAATGCTTAACTTTCTTCCACTGGAAAAGCATCTCAAGTTAAACAAAGCCATTTTCATGCATAAATTGTATTACGGTAAAGTGCCGATTTACATTACATCATTATTTAATAAAGCTACCCACAGATATGGGTCGGTCAACTTGATCCCACCGATTCCACGAATTGACCTGTATAAGACCAGTCTTGCTTTTTCGGGTACTTCAGTTTGGAATTCGCTTCCATCATCCTTTAAGCACTTAAAGTCATTAAAAAGCTTTAAAAAATGTGTTAAAAAACACTTTATGTCTGAGTAGTTTAACGCCTTTTGATTTGCCACAGTTAGTATTACGTCAAAGATATGCTGTGCATTGTATGTTCTGAACATATTTTTGTTGTACTATTGCTACATGTTCGATTGCTACCAGCTTGTATTTATAATTACCTGCATAGTATGCATTTGATTTTATGAATAACCACATATGTATGCTTCATGCCTCATCTTCATCATCGTCATCATCACCATCATCATCGTCATCATCATCATCATCGTCATCTTTATTATCACGTGCTCAAGTTTTTCGATCTCCTTTTGTTGGTTAACTTTTTTAACTTTTTAATTTTTTTATTTTGTTTAATTTTTTTTAAATTATATAATTGTGTGTCTATGCGTCCAGATTGTAAGAAAAGGCGTAGCCTTAAATCTTAATCCTTGTAAAATAAAAAACGCTGGCGCTGGACCCGAGTACTCTTCAGACTGGCTCGCTCCCCCAGTATGAAAGTTTTTGTCTTGTGCACGTGGATTTAAAAAAAAAATATATATATTTATTTATTTTACACAATTAAAAAAATTATTAGAGTAAAATAAAACATTAAAACGTTCATAATAAACAATAGTAAACAAGAATTTAAAAAAATAAAAAAATAAATAAAAAAAATAGACCGCCCATGCCGGGAATCAAACCCGGATCACTTGGATTTAAAAAAAAAATAAAAAGTATTCATTTATTTTACACAATTAAAAAAACTATTAGAGTAAAATTAAACATTAAAACGTTCATAATAAACAATAGTAAACAAGAATTAAAAAAAAAAATAGAACGCCCATGCCGGGAATCGAACCCGGATCATTTTGGCCATAGACTCTCTCGTGCTCTCTGTCTCTCTTTCACCGAGACCAAACCCTGCATTGTAATTTCTTTGCCGAGACCATTTCCTCACCCGTTGTCTGGCTTGCAAATCATGCTTTTCTCGTCACTGCGTGACGTATTCGCCGCTCAAGTCTCCCCTTTAGTTCAGGCTGTTCGCAAAGCGACCAGCCTCCCACCGCAAAAACTCCCACCGTTAAGAGTGGCTTTTGTGATTTATTTCGCATTTAGGTCCCAGGTAACATTATGAAGTTTTAATACGATCAATCGGACCTATTATCAAGTTAGTGTATCAACTTTTGAACGAACTGCGCCCAGTAGTTTCCCAGCAATAAGCTGTTAAGTCGAGACAGACAGACAGACAGATACACAGACAGACACACAATTAAAGTCTGCAGGACCCTCCTACTGCGTACTCGGGGATAAAGTTCAATTCAATTCAATTCAATTCTCTCCAAATTTGAATAATGATCCTAAGCAGCCCGAATTTCCATGAGGGTAACCTCACTGGACTGTAAATCTTATCCAATCCAATCCATCCTAAGCAACACAACGCATATTTTTACACAACGCAACACAACTGGCAACACTCCATCACTAGCCACTGATCACTAGCCACTGGAATAATTACAACCGTTATATGATCACAACGAAAAGACTTCTTGTCTGTTACTTAGTTATATCAGAGCAACTTATAATACAAGTTATCTGGTTATATACATGAACCAGTACAAACTTAATCAAGGTATAACTCTGGGATACAAACCATGCAGCTTCATTACTGCATACCAAAAATATAATCAAATAGACAGAATACACACGAGCTTGTGTGTTTGTGTGTGTGTGTGTGTGTGTTGTGTGTGTGTGTGTGTGTGTGTGGGGGGGGTTCTGTTGTCCCCGACTTGTTTTTTAGTTTGTGATAAATAACGTATTGATTGATTTGTTATCTTTATAATGACAACAATTGTGATCTATTCAGGTAATGGAGTTCCAGTGTTACCACTGTCGGGAGTTATTCCCGAACCTAACAGACACAGTGCGTCATATTGAAGGGGAGCATAGTGGTGCCGTATTGAAATATCGACGTCTGGTGCTTGATGATGAAACGGGATTGAAAAAGTATGTTTCAAAAGATTTCGGGTTGATACCCGCTGAGATAAGTAAACGTGGTCAAGAGATAAGGGTGAACAATGACACCTGTAAAATAACAATCAAAGACAAAGTGTGTGCAGACCAGCCAAATAATGAGTTAAAATGCAAGTCTGAAGTCCGTGAAGACAGCAAACCTGATGAGATTGATTCTGAAATAAATCGACTGTTGGCAGTTATACCAAAAGCTGCTGAACGATTAAAGGAGCAAGGCTTATTATCCACTTGGCTGCAACTACATACACTGATATCTGAAGGAACATTTCCCTTAAGTAACATTTCTTTCCTGCTATTCTTGGATGTTGTGCGATTTTTTGGTACTCAAAACACGAGTTTCATGAGATACCAAGAAGAAACGAAACTATTCTGGAAAACCGGATACCATCTGTTCCATGGCAAGTTTCTTCGGTTTATGGGCGGCCCAAAAAGCCAGGGTCATGTTGTGGACGGATCGGATTCACTTTTTTTTTACTTGTGATCGCTTACCTGTTCTCTCTGTTGCTACGAAATTACGTCCCCTGTCTGCTAAACTAATATCGACAGAAAAGAGTAGCATGATTAAACAAATTCAAACAACCGGGTTTCAGTGCCCATGCCCTAAACAGACTATTTTTTTGCCTAACGGATCCAATGCTCAATGAACAAAAGCACTGTCAGAACCCCTGAGCATTGATTTTAGTCTGTTTCTAGCCTCCAATTATCAATATTTAGTTATGCCAACTAAATGTTTCGATGTTTAGTAAGAAATAAAATAATTACCTGTTTAAAAACAATATTCACTGATGAGACCCAAAAGAAACAACGCGTGTAGTTTGCAGGAACTTCGCGCACTGCAATGCTCATCAATGATCCGTTTCAGTTCCGTTTCCGTCGTTGTCTCGGTTATGATAAGTTAGTAGAGACTGTGTTAATTTTTGTTCACAAGCTTTAGAAGAATTAGAAAGAAAGTCTGGAATGTGGACAGGGAGAAGGTTGGCGCCTATTACGCCTTCAGACGGGTCTATGTAGTCGGCTAGACGTTAAACAATTAAAAGAAACCCTCTATTATAGGCAAAATAGACACGAATCGAAGCTGAGGTGTGTCGCCGAGTTAGCATTAAAATGGCTGAGGCGCGTCGCCTAGCGCGGCTGAGGTGTGCAGCCGAAAAATCTTCGAGTGTCCCCACAGATTAAAGAAATATGACGCTCCTGCTATATTTTAAATCATATAATTTGACCCAGATGTCAAGGAATGACCACTGATTACATTAAAAGTGTGTTCATCTCTTGTCAGGTGCTTGAATTTCTATAGTAACTACGGAAAGTCATAATTTACTCAGAATACGCTTCAATAGGTGTAAATATTTGAAGTACAACGTTCACAAACACACTGAAAACATGAAACGGGTCGATCAGCAGATAAACTTACCCCTTAGGCGAAAGTGCAAACAATTTTTATGTTATGATAATTATGTCGTGTGTGTGAAATTATGGGTGTTTTTGTGGAGTAACTTACAGCGCTGGGTGAGAAAATTTGCTATGGTGCGCATCCGAAAATTGGCTGAGGTGATTTCACAGTGCAGCCGGGTATACGGTGTGATAAACAAACAGATTAGCTGATCCCAGTGATGGTATATTTTCCATGATGGAATCAATGCACTCGTTTCTGTCGTATCTCAGACGTTTTATCTATGTGATGGGGTGGAAGGATGAAGATACAATTGATTGTTGATTTGATGTAGTAGTTGGGTGAATGTAGTCACCTAGTAGAAGTAAACCCCGAAGTTCAGGAGTACACCATGTGGGTGCCTCTTTAGTGTCTTGCACTGAACGAACATCACTTGCTCTCGTAATGGACTTTCATTCACATGTAGAGAATGATAGACAAGAGTTCACTGGCACAGACCGACGAATCACTTGATGCAACATGAAACTCTGGAAAACCATGTCTGTCGATTCACATTTCTCTTTAATTTCTATTCATCTCTTCTCCTCACCAACACAGCTCCCAGCCCGAAGGCAGGGAGGCCACACCAATAGTACAATGCAGTCTACATCAGTATGTCTCTATGATAACAAAGTACAAAAACAAGTACGTCCTCTCTGTCCCAGATAGTTCTCAGTTCTCTCCCAAAATCTCAAATGCTATCATGTACATAGGGATGGGTGGGGTCAAAGCCACCAATCAAGAGTTAGCTTAACAAAACTGACATCACATCTCATTGGTCAGTAAAGACAAAGACAGGGGGGGGGGGGTAAGAGACTAAAACCTCTAAGCCACCTGGCATCTTCTATGATCTACCCTGTCAAAAGAAATGACACCCACTTGACAAAACGCCGAGTCCAACGATACCCAGACAGGCTGGCGGCACATTGCATAACGACCACCTGGGGCCCGTGAGGCGACCATGTGTGTATCACCGTATGTCTTTGTTGTACTTGTGCATAGGATGCTGTGTCGTGGTTGGTTGAATGTTTACATGCTGATTGGTTAATTCGTATTATGCGCGCGCGTTCGTCCCCCGATAGCGTGAGGCGGTCAGTCTGACCCGTGACGCGAAGGTGACAAGACCCTGGGCGGTCTGTGTGTGTGTTAAGTGATTTGAGACCGGCGATTTGTTGAACGGCCCCGCCATAACTTTGTCTGTTTAGTTCTGCATTGAAGAGTGAACTGTAAGTAGAGTTTGGTAAAAACGGAGTTTTGAATGTTAGACACTAAATCAGAATTTACACTTCACAAAAATTATTGCAAACGTTAAAAAAAGATTTACTTGAGCAACATCGTAATTAAGACATCACGCTTTCATTCAAAATAGAGCTTATAGCTTACCTTGCAAAACCCACAGAAGCAAAGAACAGCAGAGAACAAACGGTTTCTGTTTCATTGCGCCTTTGATTTTGTTTAAAGAAAATTACGTTCGTATTTGAGCACTATCACTGAATCATGTCTCATGTGAGTCAATGGTACTTTCAGTGATGTAGCCTTACAGGTGTTAACTGGTTCATGCTCCACTGTTCCATGACAAGATTACAATGCTGTCGTTTGAACAAATCACAACACAAAACTACCGTGTGGATACACAGACAAGAATGTCGAAACAAACTGCGGCATTTAACCGTGGGTTATTTCCTTGTACTGAATGTGGTGTGTCCTCAACCAAAGTTGTCCTCATCAAGGCGAACAGAAACTGTCATTGCAGAGTTTAAACATCCTCAATGTTATCAATAACTTAACACGCATCACATAACCACAACCTGCTTTGTGTGAAATTGGTGTGTGTGTGTGTGTGTGTGTGTGTGTGTGTGTGTGTGCGCGTGTGTGAGCTTGTGTGCGCGCGCGCGCGTGTGTGTGTGTGTGTGTGGAGGGGGGGTGTTTCAGTTCTAAAGCTGAACGACAAATACAGATTTTCTTTTCTATTAGAATTAGAATCAATTATTTATTTTTCATGTCCTATGGTTAAGAGTATATAGAGCTCAACAAGAAAAGTATGAGAAGAGGAAAGAAGAAACAAGTCGCGTAAGGCGAAATTACTACATTTAGTCAAGCTGTGGAACTCACAGAATGAAACTGAACGCACTGCATTTTTTCACAATGACCGTAGTCCGCTGCTCGTGCAAAACGCAGTGAAACTGACGAGACGGTTTCGCGCGGTAGTGGTTTCGCTGTGCTGCATAGCACCGTTTTCTGTACCTCTCTTCGTTTTAACTTTCTGAGCGTGTTTTTAATCCAAACATATCATATCTATATGTTTTTGGAATCAGGAACCGACAAGGAATAAGATGAAATTGTTTCTAAATCGATTTCGAAAATTTAATTTTGATCATAATTTTTATATTTTTATTTTTCAGAGCTTGTTTTTAATCCGAATATAACATATTTATATGTTTTTGGAATCAGAAAATGATGAAGAATAAGATGAACGTAAATTTGGATTGTTTTATAAAAATTATTTTTTTTACAATTTTTAGATTTTTAATGACCAAAGTCATCAATTAATTTTTAAGCCTCCAAGCTGAAATGCAATACCGAAGTCCGGCTTTCGTCGAAGATTGCTTTACAAAAATTTCAATCAATTTGATTGAAAAATGAGGGTGTGACAGTGCCGCCTCAACTTTTACAAAAAGCCGGATATGACGTCATCAAAGACATTTATCGAAAAAAAGAGAAAGTCCGGGATATCATTCCCAGGAACTCTCATGTCAAATTTCATAAAGATCGGTCCAGTAGTTTAGTCTGAATCGCTCTACAGACACACAGACACAGACACACACATACACCACGATCCTCGTCTCGATTCCCCCCTCTGTGTTAAAACATTTAGTCAAAACTTGACTAAATGTAACAAGTCGCGTAAGGCGAAAATACAACATTTAGTCAAGTAGCTGTCGAACTCACAGAATGAAACTGAACGCAATGCAACGCAGCAAGACCGTATACTCGTAGCATCGTCAGTCCACCGCAGTGAAATTGACAAGAAGAGCGGGGTAGTAGTTGCGCTGAGAAGGATAGCACGCTTTTCTGTACCTCTCTTCGTTTTAACTTTCTGAGCGTGTTTTTAATCCAAACATATCATATCTATATGTTTTTGGAATCAGGAACCGACAAGGAATAAGATGAAGGTGTTTTTAAATTGATTTGGACAATTTAATGTTGATAATAATTTTTATATTTTTAATTTTCAGAGCTTGTTTTTAATCCAAATATAACATATTTATATATTTTTGGAATCAGAAAATGATAAAAAATAAGATGTACGTAAATTTGGATCGTTTTATAAAAAAAATAATTTTTTTTACAATTTTCAGATTTTTAATGACCAAACTCACTCATTAGTTTTTAAGCAACCAAGCTGAAATGCAATACCAAATCCCGGCCTTCGTCGAAGATTACTTGACCAAAATTTCAACCAATTTGGTTGAACAATGAGAGCGTGACAGTGCCGCCTCAACTTTCACGAAAAGCCGGATATGACGTCATCAAAGACATTTATTGAAAAAATGAAAAAAACGTATGGGGATTTCATACCCAGGAACTCTCATGTCAAATTTCATAAAGATCGGTCCAGTAGTTTAGTCTGAATCGCTCTACACACACACACAGACAGACAGACACACACACACACACACACACACACACACACACACACACACACACACACCACGACCCTCGTCTCGATTCCCCCCTCTACGTTAAAATATTTAGTCAAAACTTGACTAAATATAAAAACAAGTCGCGTAAGGCGAAAATACAACATTTAGTCAAGTAGCTGTCGAACTCACAGAATGAAACTGAACGCAATGCCATTTTTCAGCAAGACCGTATACTCGTAGCATCGTCAGTCCACCGCTCATGGCAAAGGCAGTGAAATTGACAAGAAGAGCGGGGTAGTAGTTGCGCTAAGAAGGATAGCACGCTTTTCTGTACCTCTCTTTGTTTTAACTTTCTGAGCGTGTTTTTAATCCAAACATATCATATCTATATGTTTTTGGAATCAGGAACCGACAAGGAATAAGATGAAAGTGTTTTTAAATTGATTTCGACAATTTAATTTTGATAATAATTTTTATATATTTAATTTTCAGAGCTTGTTTTTAATCCAAATATAACATATTTATATGTTTTTGGAATCAGAAAATGATGGAGAATAAGATGAACG
Organism: Littorina saxatilis; assembly: GCF_037325665.1. Lineage (NCBI taxonomy): Eukaryota > Metazoa > Mollusca > Gastropoda > Littorinimorpha > Littorinidae > Littorina > Littorina saxatilis. The sequence continues at coordinate 89,006 of NW_027126294.1, read as the reverse complement.
TAAATTGGGATCGTTTTATAAAAATTTTTTTTTTTTTTACAGTTTTCCGATTTTTAATGACCAAAGTCATTAATTAATTTTTAAGCCACCAAGCTGAAATGCAATACCGAAGTCCGGGCTTCGTCGAAGATTACTTGACCAAAATTTCAACCAATTTGGTTGAAAAATGAGGGCGTGACAGTGCCGCCTCAACTTTCACGAAAAGCCGGATATGACGTCATCAAAGACATTTATCAAAAAAATGAAAAAAAACGTTCGGGGATATCAATCCCAGGAACTCTCATGTAAAATTTCATAAAGATCGGTCCAGTAGTTTGGTCTGAATCGCTCTACACACACACACAGACAGACAGACAGACACACACACATACACCACGACCCTCGTCTCGATTCCCCCCTCTACGTTAAAATATTTAGTCAAAACTTGACTAAATATAAAAAGGAGACAAAAGAAGAAAATCACAATCGTCGTGATATCAGCAGCAGGGACACACACACACACACACACACACACACACACACACACACACACACACAGAGTCATGCTCTTAGTATTTCGCATGCTTGAAGTGTTTTTTGGGGTGTACAAGATAACATGACCAGGATGTTCCTTTCGATGAGTGTCGCATGACTGACTTTTAAAAGGTGGAGTGTTACGCTAAGCGTGACATTTTTTTTTAACAACAGCAGATATTACAACTTATGCAACTCATCATTCATCAATCACAGTGAGTCATGTCCGATTAACCTCTACTAGACAAGAATAAAGAGTTGACAGAGAAAGCAACAATTATCACAAATATTAGATATCAAAACTCCAAATACAGTGACAGAACAACAAATCTACAAAAGGAAATGTGTAATTATCTTAAACATGTGACTGTTTAGCTCATGTAACATATTCTAGAGAAAAAAAAACAAGAACAAGAATATATGCACTGCAATACTTTCCATTTACTATTTCACATTTTGTTTTTCACTTAGTAGACACCTGCAATTCAACAGCATTTAAGTGTCAAAAGCGTTATCCTCTGTCAGTCAGTACTTGTTGTTTCTTTCATTGGTTGAAGCCACACAATCAATATACTGTACTCTTGATTGAACAGATTTTCGCGAACATAGCGTTGAAGACGGCGAAACAGGTCCACATTCGGTTGTCGCATTCTGGTTGGCGCGTTCCTCTCATTGTAGACATACAAGTAAATTTCAACTACAACCTAATCAGCCAACATGGTCATACACATCGGCTTAGTGATACATCTAAGCATTCACTTTTCTCAGCAAAGTCTGTGACAGTTGAAAAGCATAATAGAAGCACATTTCAAGGGTACATTGACTCAAGAAAGTAATTAACGTTGCTTTAATTATGGATAGCGTTTCTACACATCATTCAGAAAAAAGTTTGTGTGCGTTTTTTTGTACATGTATAAACTGTATATGACAAGACGAAGACAAGATAACAAAATCACAAAAGAGTTCACACGTTGGACAAATACAAAGACACAGGGAAGGGGGGGGGGGGGGTCACGGCTTGGTGGCCGCGGTATCAACTGAGTATGTACAATACACACACACGGTAATTTGTACTAGCCGTTGCTTCCTGCCATGCAGACACATTCATCAAGTTGTCTTATCAATATATATCTAAGGATTTCATCAAAACATGCATATACAAGCGCCAATCCTTGTTAAATTTTTCCAACGTATTGCTTATAACTGAGTTTTACTTTTGACAAATAAATATGTGCTAATATTTCTAATACATGTCGGAAATGTAGGGATCTTTTTGTTCATTTTGAAAATGTAAATTGGGTATTTGTTACAAATTTCTAACACATCAAACACTTTATCAGTAGATACATTGCTCGCCTTTCCACATTCACAAAAAGTCACTGTTTGATTAAGTCCCCTTGAAGAAGAAGACTTGGCCAACTTAGTTACTTGTTCTTTTTTCGCCAACCGCAGAATACTCAGATGTCAGTCCTACATCAGACCGCCGCAGACATTCATACGGAGTTGCTGAAACGGAAATACGGTGCCATCAGAAAACAGAGAGTGAACAAGGTAAAATGTTCGTAGGTTGTGCATAAATATGACGTGGTTTTTGTCACGGGAGATTCAAGCTTTATTCTAACATAACTATATTCATGTATACGGATAACGCGATTGGCTGACACACAGTCTTGATGCCACACGAAGTCAGGCATAGACAGATGGAGAGATGCATGCAGTCACACATCAAAGAGGACACAAACAGTAAGAAACACAAGCAGGCAAAACAAGAGAAAACTGTCGTGTAGAAGAATATCAATATGAGCAGACATATACTGAGAAAAGACAGACAGACAGATAGACAGGCTCACACCCAGATAGTCAGATAAATGGACAGACAAGCAATCAGGATATAAAGATAGGACAATTACACCACCGACGGGTACAGATATGAGATACTCCCATATGTCATTCAAGTTCAGTGACGCCTACCTGCAGTACTCGCAGAAGATACGTTTCCATGGCGACTCACGTCAGAGTACGTAGACCTCAGGCCTACTTCAGACATGGGGTTATGTCATCAATAAAGTTATATGTTGCCAAATGTTCATCGGTCATTGTCTGTCTGTATTTGTCTGAATGTCAGTGTATGTATGCATTTGCCTGTCTGTCCCTCTGTCTGTGTGTCTGTGCGTCTGTCAAGTTTCTTTTCTCTCTCTCTCTCTCTCTCTCTCTCTCTCTCTCTCTCTCTCTCTCTCTCTCTCTCTCTCTCTCTCTCTCTCTCTCTCTCAAAAATGACAGTCGTTGGCTTGCCAACTGCTGCAGGAACAGCTAGCTCAGCAAGCCCTGCTCCACGACCACCATGTCACATCATGGAAAATCCCTAATGGCGACCCAGTTACAAGCTACGCTCACAGCGACCCATATGACAACAAGGTGCAATATTTCTGCAGAAAACCACCAAGCCAGATAAGGAGAGACAAGAAGAGGGCCGAGGAAAGGAAAGCAAAAATGCAGGAGGAGGCAAGTGAGTGTTTTATGTGCAGCTCTTTGAAACGACACCCGACAAACAACGGCATATTTTTCATAACGTAGAAGAAAACACACCTGACAAAGACCTCGACACAGACTAAATTGAGTGACCGTTGAAAATTCACGTGAAAGTGTCCACGACTTTACCGTGTTGACAGGTAGTGACCCAATGTGCGTTGCTTTGGCGACAATGCACGCAGAAATACACGAGTTTGAAACACAGTCGCATGTGCACATGACAGCAGAAGGCGTGCCTGATGATAACTGTGTTGATCTGGCAAAACACGATCCCTCTGGCATGGTGAAAAATTACATTGGGGAAATCATGGACAGGCCGCTGCAACGTCGTCTACGGGATAGGCACATGAACAATAAACATCACAGAATTGTTACCAATGACGACACCAACGCAGCACAGTAAATATTTGAGACAGACGGTCTTGTGCTTGTGTCCGACCCACAGAGTGCAAACAGCGAGTGGCCATCAGAGGTGACATTCTGGTTCGTCAAACAGGCCCCCAGAAACCTGATTCCAGAAGAGCTATGCTACATGCAGCAGCTTGCCTCGTGGAGACCGATTGAACGGCGGAAAACACCACAGCACCATCTACGACAGGTTGAAGAAAGGCAGAAGATTTTGGTGGACTTGATTCGGTTCTACCTTGGTTAAGTAATAGACATGCAGCTACGCGATCGAATCTCAAATCTTGTGTGATGTGAAAGACAATGGGCATTGAACGGACATTGATGGCCTCGTTCAGAGCGCGACACGTCTGACATGCTGTACATGTCAGTTTGCACGGACATTTTCGCATTCGGTTTCGATATTTGATCGAGTGTTCAAATACCCCTCCCCAAATCCACCCCCAATTTGCAATGTGCCTAGGCAATAAAACATTCTGACCTCTGGCCTCTCTGTCTCTGTCTCTGTCTCTGTCTCTGTCTCTCTCTATCTCTCTCTCTCTCTCTGTCTCCCTCTCTCTCCCTCTCTCTGTCTCCCTCTCTCTCTCTCTCTCACTGTCTCTCTCTGTCTCCCTCTCTCTCTCTCTCTGTCTCCCTCTCTCTCTCTCTCTCTGTCTCCCTCCCTCTCTCTCTCTCTCTGTCTCCCTCTCTCTAGCTCTCTCTGTCTCCATCTCTCTCTCTGTCTCCCTCTCTCTCTCTGTCTCTCTCTCTCTCTGTCTCCCTCTCTCTCTCTCTGTCTCCCTCTCTCTCTCTCTCTGTCTCCCTCTCTCTCTCTCTGTCTCCCTCTCTCTCTCTCTGTCTCCCTCTCTCTCTCTCTGTCTCCCTCTCTCTCTCTCTATCTGTCTCCCTCTCTATGTCTCCCTCTCTCTCTCTCTTTCTGCCTCTCTCTCTGTCTCCCTCTCTCTCTCTCTGTCTCCCTCTCTCTCTCTGTCTCCCTCTCTCTCTCTCTGTCTCCCTCTCTCTCTCTGTCTCCCTCTCTCTCTCTCTGTCTCCCTCTCTCTCTCTCTCTCTGTCTGTCTCCCTCTCTCTAATCTTGAGTTATTAGAGATTGAGTGATTGAGTATTTCTTGAGTTGTTCTTGCTTTATTTGCTTTAATTTCTTTGTTTGAAGTTTTCGTGTATTCCTTTTCCTTGTGTTTGATAATGCTGCATGTTGGTCATTTAAATTTTTACCATCTAGACGCCAAAGTACAAGACATATGCAATTTTCTACACAGCGCAACCCCCGTGTACAACTTATACGGCATCACCGAATCACGCTTACACGACAGCATCCCCGATACCCGCATCCGTATCCCTGATTATGACGTCATACGTCGTGATTCCCGTCGTACGGGTGAAAATGGCATCGCTGCTTACATCCACTCTTCCATTGTTCAATACACGCGTAGAAGACCTGACTTAGAACACAAAGACATTGAATGCATGTGGCTAGAGTTTAAACTAAAGGAAACAGCCCCTTCTACTCTTGTTTGTTTTCTTTACAGAAACCCTTCTGCCATTGGTGACTGGTACGATGACCTTATCGAGATGATAGATACAGTGTATAAATGTAAACCTCACGCAGACATCCTGTTACTCGGGGACTTTAATATTGACTTATTAAAACCTCAGCCTCGATGGGATGGGATTGTATCATCACTAGGTTTCAAGCAGCTTATAACTTTACCTACTAGAGTCACAGAAACTTCATCTACTTTGCTTGATCACATCTACTCAAACAACCACTCCTCAGTACTAAATGCTTCACTCGCAGATCTTAGCATTAGTGATC